>NC_061118.1:60866592-60907112 GCF_002878395.1 Capsicum annuum | reverse complement strand
AGGTATATTCATGGATATAGCTCATTTTACAAATTTGAAGTTTCTTTAGCCATTCTGCTGCTAATAGCCTTTGATTTTCTTTTTCTCTAGAGACATCCCCTTGGATACCTAAGAATTCGCATCCAACTTAGTTTACTATGGTCTATTCCTACTCTAGTTGATTTTTCAAACTGCTCTATGACTTCAATTTTAAAAACTTTTTCAGCATCTTCTGATACTCCTTTAAACCAATTGTTTACCTTTCCAGTAAAGGTGTTAGTAGCAATTAAATATTTTTCGTCATTGGTATAGTTTAATCCTTTTCTCGTAATGAAGAATAATTCTAGTTTTTTAGCCCATAAATCCAGAAATTCTCCTAGTTCTCTTTTACAATCTAGATCTAAAAACTAAGTAGATCCAGCGTCTCCTATTGGAAGTCTATTAGGCATGTATTTGGCCTTATTATTGTTATGATATTGACTATTATAGTCTTTTGCTTTTTTGGATTTAGGAAAGAAATTACCTTTTTGTATAGGCTCTGTAGAAGAGTTTCCTTCTTCTTTAGGACTCCTAAAGCTTCCTTGTGGTCCTCCTGTATCTCCTCTGTTCATGAGAACATGGTAATCTTGGTCTTTTAAATCAAGTTATTCTAATTCATAAACTAATTCATCTATGTCATTCATTTGATTCTTCTATTTTCGTTTTTGAACTAGAACCTTCTTTTAGTTTGGAATTAGGATTTTCTTCTCGTTTAGGAGTAGATTTATCCTCTATTTCCTCCTTTCATTTCTTTTATAGAAAGATAGATATAATATTTTCGTCAAGGCTACCCTTTTGATATGTACCTTTATTAGAGAAGAAGGGAGCAAAAATTTCTCTCCTAAACTTCTTTCCTAATTCTTTATCGAAGGCGGCAGCCTTTTTGATGAGGTTTTTACCCTTATACCTAAACTTTCTTTGATAAACTTGATTTTTTTTCTATTAGGTTGATTTTAATGACTAGATGGTTTTGCATGTCAATAAGGTCATCAAGTTTTTGTAAAATTTTGTAATAACCCATAGCAAGTTAATATAGATTATGCCTGATCTTATGATCATAGTGGAAAATTTCAAGTTCCAACTGAAGTACAACTTCTCTTTGAGAGAATAGTGATTTTTTGCAAACTCATGTGAATAAATTATATTCATAGCGATTTTTTTGAATAATAACTTTTAGTTTTTTATCCAAAAGCAATTTTAAAATTTGTTCTTTGTTTTGATCTTTATTCATTTGGTTTTATTTCCGGACTCCAGATGTCTAATTAGATTATACTCTAATTTAGAGATTATGGTGATTAGATGATCTAATCTCATTAGATCTTCTTTTGTATTGTTAAGTCTTTTATATTCAAAATAAAGAGTTTTTAATTCTCTCTTGATTTCTCTATAAGTTTTAGTATTTTTACGAGGACTTCTCATAGAGTATTTTAATCTTATTGGCTCTGATACCAACTTGGAGGGGTGTTGTTCACAAATAGGGTATGCGGAATTTTATTTGATTTAGTCAGTGAAATAGTTTTCATTATACAAATAGTATAATTCATCATCACTATATATAGATATGACTAATCATTTATAGACCGATCTTCTTGAACAAGGTTATCTATGATTTTTTCAAGAGTTTTCTCTTGCAAATCTCTTTTAATTTAATTACCATTAAAATGGTGATTAATGTTTTATCATCAAGAAAAATAGTATAATAACTCATTGAAATATTGAACATTTCATGATAATCTTTATTCCCTACAGGTACCTAGTATCATATAGTATGTATGAATAAGTATTAAAAGACATGAAGATAGATTTCTCCTTATTCTAATAGTTTCATGAAAACTTGGAGTTTAATATTTATACCTTTAGACTTTTTCTTTTGCTAGCTGTAATAGTACCACACTCGGTCTGAGGCTAACCTATTGTCTTTCCTCCGATACGGAAGATCACACCCTTCAGTTGTGGCTAACATATGAATTGGACAAAAGATATATAAACAAAAATCTTTATTTCATAAAAATACTGCATAAGAAAAATCTTTAATCAGATCCTCCTTATACTTACATACAAACTAGTTAGATACATTTTTCCTGATGGGAGAAACATTTTACACACTTATTTGCTGGACACCTAATATTTTTCCAAAATGGAAGATTTTAGAAAAGTTGTTCCACCTCTTTTTGTGTTTCAATCACTCCTTTTATAGATGTAAGGAGGGGTAGAATTATAATCATCTATTTTTTTTCGGGTCATTCTTCAAAAATCTTCTATTTCTTTTTGGTCCCTTATCTAGATGAGCTTTCTTTTTCCTTTTGTGACTTCTTTTAGACTAAGTGGTCCAATCTTCTTTTTTTATTTTGTTGCTTTGTGCCGACGAATATTTTGACGTAAGTGCTTACGTCTTCTGCTCTAATATTGCCTTTCGATTCATTTTATAGTTGTAATTTATATTTTTTTTACATTGATGTGCTATCTTCATCTTCTTCTTTGTTGTGCTTGTGCTCCAGTAATTTGCACGCCATTACCCATGTTTCTGGGGTATCCTAGAATTGATGTGTTTCACATTCAGTAATTTTCTCCTTTAGAACTTCTGACTTTCATTTTTATCTGGTCATTAAAACCCAATGTATCCCTGTCATGGATTTATAATTATCTTCATAATGTTTGTAAGGATGTTGTACAGGGCCTTTATCCTTAAAGCTCTCCTTGTTTGAATCCATTTTGAGTTCAAATACAGGAATTTTTTACCTACGCCTGTTGCGCTGATACTGAAAGTCTTAAATTTTTCTACCGAGATGTAATTAATCGTTGGAAAAAATAATTTTTTATTTTGAAATTCCATGGATATGCTGTAAAATCTGCAATAGACTCCATGTCCCTCAGCAAAGTTTCTTATTGAACTTGTTAATTGATTTGGTAATTTTATTAATTTAGATAAATCTAAATTGGTATAGAATCAGTCCAGATATCCGAATTCAAATAATTTAGCTGTGAAGCTAGGATTTTCACCTGGAAATACTGAAATTCTTGGATACAAACTTTTTGTTCCTAGAATTCCAAAAGTTTTTCCACTCTCACTTGGTAGATTGTAAATTTGTTTGGTGAATGCCAAGTATTCTTCCTCTTTTGGATGGATTTTTCGGACTTGAAAAGAAGCAAATCTTTTTCCTGCAGAAGAGTTAGTTCTTTTTTCTAAATTATCAGAAGTTTTTTTAGTTTTCACTGATGTTGTTTCTATAGTGAATTTTTCTTGCGCTCATTTTTTAGCTATGTCCGAAGACTCGGCCATTGACATATCGGGGCTTACCATCGAGATATTTTTGGCACTAGGTGCTAGTGGGACATCTTCTGCTACTTTGTTATGGACTTTTGATCCCTTAGGTCTAGTACCCAGATGTTCACAGAGAAGTGACATTCTGTGATATTTTCAGCTTGATCAGTGTTAAGCTAATTTAGTTCATATTGTCATTTTCTCACCTTTTCAAACAAAGCTGATAGTTCATCACGAATGTTAAATAGCATATTGCTTTTTTCATTTATGGCTTCTTCAGTGCCATTCGTTCTTTGGAATATCCTGTTAACCAACACCTGGGTTCTATTGTCCATATTGGAAGTTTCTTGAAAGAAAATCTGCAAAAACATTGTCAGGTCCTTTAATATTGTAATACCTCGTATATTTCTAAGCTAGAAAATGAACCGTTGCTCCTACACATGAAACCTCCTATCCTGTGATTCATATTGAAGTGCATGAATTAGGATGAATATCCTAGTGATAATAGAGTTTATGATGTGTTAAGCATGTTCATAAGAGTCACTTAGAGTAAGCCAAGCTAAAAAGTTTTGAATCCACCAAGTTTTTGTGTGTGATTTCATATAGGTCATCTTTGAACGAGCATAACTTGGTTTATAGGTGGTATTTTGGCATATTTATACCTTCAAATTGTTAGGAATTGAATAAGTTTTCTGTCTGTTTTGCGGAGAAATTTTGACTTTTATGAGAAGAGTCGCCACTTAATTTTGAAAAGGAATTAAGAAACCTTTAGAGAGTTACTTCGAAACGATTCAAAACAAGAAAATCGTTTTGAGTTAGAGATTCCGAGTAAGTGGTTCCTATTAACGTTTTAGGAAGGTGTTAGGCACCTAAAACGTTCTGCTAACTTCCGGTTATCCAATCTGTTTGAAAACACTTTTGACTAACTTTGAAAAAATATTGATTTGTTGGAAAAAGTAGTTTGTTTAGGAAATATTTTTAAGGTTTATGCAAAACCAGTTTTTAGCGACTTAGTTAGGGATTTTAACTAGGTTCGCAAGAAAACACATAAAACAAATTAGTAAAAGTAAAAGGGAAAGGGTAGAAGCAGAAGGACTTGAGCCATTAGACCCAAATCGACAACCCTGTCCTAATCTAGATATTGGGCTTTCAACCCATCTTCCACCTGTCCTAATTCTATGTTTTCGAGCCTTTAGCTCGAGTCTCGCTTCACCTGTATTAAGTACAACTTTGGCTTCGAGGCCCAAATGAATAAATAAGGAAATAAATAAATAAATAAATGAAGACGACAATAAGTAAATAAACAAAAATAATAAATGAGACTTTGGGGTCTCGTAGCCGCTTCAAATGATAGGACTTTACTCCATTCGTTCTTCTTTTGATTCTTAGTATCCTTACGCCACGTGATAGGCGTTTAGAATCTTTTTCGGGCTTGACTCAAAGGATGGGGGCCATGTTGGCTCACCATAAAATGCAAGGAAGAAGAGTCCATTTGGACTCCAAGGTGGTTTACATGTGAAAAAAAAAGAAATAGAAGAAATCAAAACATATCCGAAATACAAAAGGAAAAAATAGAACAATAAATGTCTTAACACAAATATTCGAAAAAAAATGCTAAGAAACCACATATCTTATTTAAAAGTAGGCAGATGATATAAAGAAGGGACATGTTAACTCAGCAAAAATATTGTCAAGTGAAAGAGAGAATAATATCAATCCGGATGTATGCCTATGAAGTGAAAAGCAGAAGTTTGACATCAAAATGCAAAAAAAATCAAAGCATGTTCAGAATACGGGTAGAAAAAGAAGTAAATAGATTTACACATTCAAAAGCTACTAACTAAATATTATCTAATTCAAAATCAACCTTAGAAGTATAAATGCCAAGTTATATCCCACAACATGCTTCTACTATGACCATTTGAGGTACCCAAGTCTCAGCGATAAGCGAATAGACAAAGTTATATCATAATGGGCCAGATATCCCGAGCCTTTTTCACCAGATAAAAGTCTTAAAGGTTCTATCAAACCTATACTCATGGTCCTATTTAAGGTGAAGAAAACATAAAGCGAAACTGGAAAGAGGGCTCGTGAGCATAAAGGGAAACTGGGAAGAGGACCCGTGAGACTGGAATGCTTTCTATTCGCATAAGTATATATAAAATCCCTATACAGAGGTAGTCCAGTAGACAACAACTACTACGAACTAATGCTAGATGGAACCTGGAAATCTCATTTCCGAATCAAACATGTCAGAATTAAATTTCAAAGGGGAACGAATAACCAATAATCAAGTGAAAATTCTTTAAACCAACATCTCTCTCTCTCTCTGGCAAGTCACGGAGAATCACGAGCCAAGAGTTCATTGGGAAGTTTTCACAACACTTTACTCGAAATAACAACCAGAGAAGCTCCACAGATTTTGAGTAAAACAGGTAAGCAGGAAAGATTAACTAGAAATCCAGCAAAGGTAACTTCTACCTAACAAATTCCATGAAGAAAACCTCAACTGAAATAGTCAAATACAGAAAGATAGCGATCAGGAGAGTTTTTAATAAGACAGGGCATTCCGCGATAAAACTGAGGTTAATATATATTCAATTAGTCCGGTGCACAACAAAGCAGTACAACATTATTTGAGACATTAAGTCATTATCTCATTTACACAAAAGCAGTTAATGAATTTCATTCAAGATACTAATAAATGTTGTCATTTGAGGCTTGCTTCCATATTCAGGTCAGACGAAATATACAGGTATAAAAAAAGTAACCTTTCATGTAAAACCATGGTTCGCACTGACAATGTATTGAACAAGTTTACATAGAGAAAAGGAGAAACCCATGGAACAACCAGTAAAACAAACTGATAAGGAAAATTTCTTTAAACAAATACCAGACTAAAAATTCAATGGCCTTCACGTCTCCTACAACACATAATCCTAGCACTCAACAACATTACTATAACGAAATCCTAAAGAAAGAAATAAAGAAAAGAAAACCACATCAAAATTTAAATGAAAAGAGGTGTTTACCTCTCTCGGAGTAGCGAAACGGGGAAACGAGATAAGATCGGACCCTTATCACCACCAAGAAAGCTTAATACCATCGTGAACACTCGACTAGCTAACTGTTTCTCCCTAAAATCTTTACCGAACAAAGTTGCTCTTTCCCCAAAACCAAATTACTCTTTTTCGAAACCTTCCTTCTTTTACCCAAAAGAAAATTTTTTGTTCAACCTAGGTTTTTAGAAAATTTACTAAACCCCAGAATTATCAGCCTCCAAAGAACCCCCCAAAATTTTTTCGACCCCCCTAACAGTGACCCAAATGGGTTCTTATATAGAAGACCAATTAGGGGTAATTTAGAGATTTGAAAAAGGAGAGAAATTCAAAATTCAAATTGAGGCTAGGGTTTCCAAAACAAATGACTTGTACCTACTTGGATTATTCCCCCCAGGGAAATCAATGCAGAGAAATGGAATCTTTCTTAAGCCAATCAAATTCCCCCACAAATGTACCAAATTGTACCATATGTCTCGAGATTTGCAAAATATAGACATTGTACGATGACAGCTAGGTTCGTTCTAGAAGGTTTTCAAACTTTTCTATACGAATTCGTGTGGAAAGGCACATGACGATGAAGAAACAGATGGGTTGGAGCTTGGGTCGGCGAGTTGTTGGGGGGTGTTATTGGGTCCTTGGATTTGGGTGGAGAGTTGTGATTTGGATTGATTTTGTCGTCGATGTTGAAGGTTGAATTGTACGCTGTTATTAAATTGAATGGTGTTGATAGTTGTGGATAAGAAGATAAGGGTGGATTGGGCCCGGGTTGCGGCTTTTATTGGATTGGTCTAGGGAAGGGTATGGTGGCTGAAAGTTTTATTGAGGTTGGGCCATTGAAATTGCATGAATAAATGGGCCCAGGTCTGATATTGTTTTGTTTTAGGCCGGTGATTAAAGATAAAGAATAGGCTGAAATTGGGGTTATTTAACAAATAACCCCAATTGAATTAAGAATCAACTAAATCCATTTAAATTTTATCCTAATTGAAAATCAATTAGCCAATTGCATTGCAATCGAGGCCGATTTGATTTTGATTTTTGCCAAATTTAATAGATTGGCCCAAATTAACCAAAATTCGATACAAATAAATACTTCACTCAGTCCAGAGCTTCTTGACTTAATAAAACCAAACAAGTATTTCTCCAAATAGATTATTTGTGATAATAAATTATATTTAAATCAAGATTTAATTATTTAAATTTATTTTCCAAATAATCCTTAATTTAAAGTCCAATTTTGATGAAAATGTTTATTTAAATGACATCATTTATACAATCTCGTATATGCAAATATGAAAAAATCTATAATTATCACTTAAATGACAAATTTAGCCTAAATGCCTATTTTAAAATGCATTTATTTGGAAAAAAATAATCGATGTGATTTTATTTAAAAATTGAAGAAACTCGAGATTAAATGTAGTTGTGGAAGTCAAAAATTAGGTGTCAACAACTGCCCCCTCCCTTTGGGTAGGATGGATGCAAGTAATTCTGGGTAAAGGGAGGTTGACACTCCTAATTTTTGTCCGACCATAAATTTGTATCTAAGAGCAGTTGGTTTTCCACACGAGTTTCTAGAGTTATGGACGAACCTTGGCATCAGGTTTCCTACATACCTCAGGTTGCATGAGAATTCAGGCCACTTGTAGTTCATAAAGCTTGATTTAAAGCCTGATTTTTAAAAAATTCACAAGCTGTCTCAATTTTTGGAGTTTTTGATAAAACTAGAAAGCTGGGGAATAAAGGGATTTGGTGAGAGGTTGGAATGCAATTGTGTTTTCTATATAGAGCCCAGCCTACATATCCCCAAGACATTAGAGAATCAAACTGCTTGTAGTTTGACTCGATTGGTAGGAAAGATAGTCTTTTATTTCAGATGATCTTTGGCTCAGGATGAGTGACAAGTTGATCGAGTTTCAAAAAAGTCTTGTAACCTCTTAACCATGAATTTGGGATCCTTCACATCTATAGGCAAGAACTTACCTGGACATAATTTCCAAAACTCTAAGTGTGTTGCCACCCAAATTTGAAAAAAAGAGAAGGTTACCCTCGTTATGAGTTTAAAAATATCTCGAAAGTAAAGCTGAAACCAGAATACCCTGAAATAACCACATGCCTTCTAATAGGGATGTGGTTGGATGGTGGTGGTAATCATTCTTTAGCTCGCGTCTAAAGAGTTTGACGTCCCTCTTTAGACTATGTCCCATTTTGCTGCTAAAAAAGAGTTTCACGTTGTGCTGCGTCCTACTTGAAGTAGTCCGCACCTGTGGTTTTTATTTGAGATTTTCATCCTCTCGGATGCTCTCGACAATGCTTCAAATAAAAAATGTCAGTACTAAACATAATTATATAGTTTTTTACCATATCTCCAAGTGAGTTGTGGCCTGAAAAATGGAGTCATCTCTTCATGTACCTATTTAGAATGAAATAACTGGCAACAAGAAACACAACAACCCTCTTGGTTGTTGTATAATTATGACATTTATCGGTTTAATATGTCTTCAAAGTGGGGTGGCCCTTTTAGACACCGACGATACTTTATGCAGAACGGTCTCTACAACCGTGTAATCTTGTGCTGGTGTGGCAACCTTTTTGGTTACCTATGTCACTTGTTGTATGTGGAATGATAACCTCTCCGGTTATAGCCGATGATCGATTTATAAATTTTCTTTAAATTATCAATCTTTGGATAATCTTGCACATTATTTGATGTTGGATACGAGGCGACTTACAGATATCCTTCAAATTTCTAGCTTTTAGGTAATCCTGCACATTTTTCGACTTTGGATAAGAGATGACTTACAAATATCCCTCCAATTGCTAGCTTTCAGGGGTTCCTGCACATCATCCGACCTTGGATATAATACGACTTATAGATAATCCCTCAAATTGTTAGTCTTTGAGTAGTCCTGCACATAATCGATCTTGGATATGACGCGGTTTATAGAGAACCCTTGGATGTATCAATTTGATAATCTTGCATATTCTTTGGTAAGGATTTTGTTGCGACTTATGGATAACCTTTGAACTATCGAGTTTTGGGCGATCTTGCACACTATCTGGTTAGGATGTTGTTATGACATGGATGACCTACAGACTATCAACTCATAGGTGATCTTGCACACTATCCTATTTTAAATAATATGACTTATAGATGACCCTCAAATTGTCAATTTCTAGGAAATCTTATATATCATTCATCCTTAGATAGTAACTTAAAGGCATCCCTTCAAATAGTGTGCTTTTGATACATTCAGATGCTGATTTATAAAATAATAAAATATCTTTGACACCAGCATTTATGTCTTGCGTGTCACAAATATAAAATGATGATGATATCCTCGATACCAGCGTTGTGTCTCGCATGTTAGCAGATATATTAAATTCTGATGATATCCTCGACGCTAGCGTTATGTCTCACATGTCAATAGATATATTAAATGCTGATGATATCCTTAATGCCAGCATTGTGTCTCGCGTGTCAACAAATATGAAATGCTGATGATATCCTCGACGCTAGCGTTTATGTCTTACGAGTCAACAGATATGAAATGTTGATGATATCCTCAATGCCAACATTTATGTCTTACGTGTCAATAGATATTAAATGGTGATGATATCCTCGATGCTAGCATTGTGTCTCGCATGTCAACAGATATGTTAATGATATCCTCGATGCCAACGTTGTGTCTCGCGTGTCAACAGATATATGAATAGCCTTCTTGGGCGATGGTATGAGATGGCCCTCTTGGCAATGATATGCAATGGCCCTTGCGGCAATGATATGCAATGGCTCTTTCGGCAATGATATCTAATAGCCCTTACGGCAATGATATGCAATGGCCCTTGCGGCAATGATATGCAATGGCCCTTGCGGCAATGACATGCAATGGCCCTTGCGGCAATGATGTGCAATGACCCTTGGGGCAATGATATTCAATGGCCCTTGCGGAAATGATACGTAATGGCCCTTATGGAAATGATATATAATGGCCCTTGCAGCAATGATATGTAATGGCCCTTGCGGCAATGATATGCAATGGCCCTTTCGGCAATGATATGTAATAGCCCTTTCGGCAATGATATGCAATGGCCCTCTTGGGAAATTTTAAAATGATTTTACCTGACTTCATTTATCAGCGTCTTGCTTCCTACATGTACCGTTCTTGGGCATTAATACTCTGTTGTGGCTCCCAATTTGCTCAGGAATTTTTGAAAGAGACCCTTACTTTTGTGTATTGATCCCTGCATCCACAGAAAAATGATTAGTTTGAATGAAATTACTCCATTTTCACCTTCTTCGATCCTTAATTTGCTGCTTTCCATCTCTTGGGCATCCCTCCATATCAGGACATTCCATCCTGACACTCCATCCCAAGTGATGTCTAGGCAAGTACTAAATAAGTGAGTTGTAAGATTCTTTTCAAAATAGTCGAAAGCTTATGTAAAACTCTAGAAAATCTCTGCCAGTCATGTCATGTACTAGCTCAACGAACGTCTTCCTCGTGGTTTTGACTATATCAAACGAATGATTTCCAAAGCTCATAATCATCGTTGGAGGTTTTCTTCAAGTATTTCTATCATAGCAAGAGATTGAGCTTGCCTAGACTTTGTCGCAGCTGACTAGTTTAAAAGCTTGGCGTTAACCTCTGGTGCTGGGGAATTTGAAATATGTTCCAGTATCTGGTGGAAATTTTGAGGTCTTCCCTCAAAATTTCTGCCCCAGTTTATTATTGTTTGAGATGATACCAACTCGAGTGGATTTGAAGTCTTTGTTGATCTTCATTCTCTTTGTCGGACGTCGATCTTGTCTTGTAAATTTTTTAGATTCATTCTCAAAAATTTTGTCCTAGTTTCTATTTCCTGGGGTTCTATGACCGGGCCATTGGGGTGCCTACGTATCCCGTTGAAGTAGGAATTAGGTCAAATGTAGTTCAGAACTATGCTAGGGATATACAAATGAAATTAATGGGTTGATCGAAGCCGACATAGGCCGCCTACGTATCCCTCTTTTGGGAATTCAGGTCAAACATAGTTCATACATAAAGGGAAAGGATAAATTATCTTAAGGAGTTGACCGAAGCTGACATAGGCCGCCTACGTATCCCTCTCTTGGAAATTCAGGTCAAACGTAGTTCATACATAAAGGGAAAGGATTCTAGGTAGTTACATACTTGAAAACAACATTACTACGAATGCGATTACAAGTAAATTAACTAAAGAAACATGAAAACTAGAACGCCCTTTAAACATAATATCTCTTTACCGCATCAGAATTAATTGGTTTGGTCTACTCTGTGCCATCCATCTCAGACAAAATCAGAGCTCCTCCAGATAGTATCTTGCGAACTATGTATGGCCCTTTCCAGTTTGGAGCGAACTTGCCCTTGTACTCCTCTTGGTGAGGGAATATTCGTTTGAGAACCAGTTGCCCCATTTCAAATGTTTAAGCTCTCACCTTCTTGTTAAAGGCATGAACCATCCTGTGTTCATACAGCTGACCATGGCATACAACGACCATTCTCTTTTCATCAATCAACATGAGTTGTTTATAGTGAGCATGAACCCATTCTTCGTTACTTAGTCCTATTTCTTGGATAATCCTTAGGGAAGGTATTTCAACTTCAGCAGGTATCACTACTTCATTTCCATAAACCAATAGATATGGAGTTACCCCGGTGGAGGTTCGAACCGTCGTGCGATACCCTAACAAGGCATAAGTTAATATCTCATGCCATGATCTATCATTTTCAACCATCTTTCTCAAGATCTTCTTGATGTTCTTATTGGCAGCTTCCGCAGCTCCGTTCATTTGGGGACGATACGCAGTCAAGTTGTGATGCATAATTTTGAATTGATCACAAATTTTGTTCATCAAGTGACTATTCAAGTTGGCCCCATTATCCATAATGATTGATTCTGGCACTCCGAATCGGCAAATCAAGTTATTCTTGATGAAATCTGTAACCAGTTTCTTAGTGACGGCTCTGTATGAAGCAGCTTCAACCCACTTAGTAAAGTAATTGATGGCAACCAAAATAAACCTATGCCCATTCGAAGCCGGTGGCACTATCGGTAACATCTATGCCCCAAGATATAAATGGAGGCATTCGAATCAAATCTTCGTGTATCTGACATTTTAGACTTTCTGTAAATACTTTCCACAATCATTTTCCATAGTCATCCAAAATAACCGGTTCTCAGGATCTTTCTGGCAAGGGCAAACCCATTTATGTGGGGCCCATAAACTCTAGCGTGTACCTCTTTTATTAATTTATTAGCTTCGGCAGCATCGACTCATCTTAGGAATCCCATATCAGGAGTTCTCCTAAAAAGAAATTCCCCACTTGGAAAGTAGTTCTTTGCCAAACACCGGATTGTCTTCTTTTGGTTGTTACTGGCCTCTTCAAGATATATTCTAGATTCCAAATACCTCTTAATGTCATAGTACCAAGGCTTTCCATCAGACTCCTCTCCCACGTGCGCACAATGCACAGGTTACTACTTCAAGCTTATTTCCAAAGGATCAATGTAACTTTGATCTGGGTGCTGAATCATGGAAGATATAGTGGCCAAAGCATCAGCAAACTCATTTTGTATCCGTGGGATATATCTGAAAACAACTTCTTTGAATCTCTCGCATAATTCTTGCACTAGCTCCACATAAGGAGTAATCTTGGGATTTTTTACCGCCTATTCTCCCCGTACCTGGTGAATCAGCAAATCTGAATCCCCGATGACTAACAATTCATGAAAACCCATATCAAGTACCAATCTGAGACCCAAGATGCAAGCCTCATATTCAGCCATGTTATTGGTGCATGGGAAACGCAACTTAGCAGTTACCAGATAATGTTGGCCCATTTTTGACACCAAAACTGCTCCGATTCTTGAACCTTTGAAGTTGACCGCCCCATCAAAGAATAGCCTCCATCCGGGGTAAATCTCTGTAATGTCTTCACCCATGAAAAAAGTTTCCTTATCTGGAAAGTAAGTTCGTAGTGGCTCATATTCCTCATCAACCAGATTCTCTGCCAAATGATCTGCTAAGGCTTGCCCCTTAATTGCCTTTTGTGTTACATACATGATGTCAAACTTACTCAACAACATTTTCCACTTGGCTAGCTTTCCTGTGGGCATGGCCTTCTGGAATATATACTTCAATGGATCCATTCTCGAGATGAGGTATGTTGTGTACGAAGACAGATAATGCCTCAACTTTTGTGCGGCTCAAGTCAAAGTGCAACATGTCATTTCTATAAGAGTATAACAGGCTTCATATGGCGTAAAATTATCATGTTGCCCAAGGACACATCCAAAAGCATTTTCTAAGACTGACAGGTAAAGTAATAATGGAATTCTTTCTCTTGGTGGAACCAAAATCGGCGGTGCAGACAGGTATTCCTTGATGTGGTCTAAAGCTCTCTGACATTTTTTTGTCCACTTATTCAATGCATTTTTCTTCACCATCTTGAGAATTGGCTCGCATATGATTTTCAATTGACCGATGAATCTGCTAATGTAATTCAAATGACCTATGAAACTTATAACTTCCTTCTTGGTCCTCGGCGGTGGTAAGTCCTGAACTGTCTTAATTTTGGATGGGTCTAGCTCGATACCTCTTCTGCTGACTATGAACCCCAGCAACTTCCCTGATGGCACACCAAAAGCACACTTAGCAGGATTTAACTTCAAACTGTACTTTCTTAATCTGTTAAAGAATTTCTCCAGATGAGTCAGATGATCCGAACTCGCGGGATTTGATACTTACATCATCCATGAACACCTCAATATCTTTGTGGATTATATCATGGAAAATCATCGTCATATCCCTCGTATATGTTGCACCCACGTTCTTGAGACCAAACGGCATTACCCTGTAATGATAAACACCCAAGGGCGTAATAAAAGCCATTTTCTCTGCATCTTCCTCATCCATCAATATCTGATGATACCCGGCGGAACAATCAATGAATGACTGCATTTCATACTTTCCATAGTTATCGATGAGGATATGGATGTTGGGCAATGAAAAATTATCTTTAGACTAGCTCTATTCAAGTCTCTATAGTCAACACAAATTCGAATCTTGTCATCCTTCTTTGGCACAGGGACGATATTGGCCAACCACGTTGGATATTTTGTGACCTCCACAACCTTAGAATGAATTTGTTTTGTCACTTCTTCCTTGATCTTTAGACTTAAATCTGGCTTAAATTTCCATATTTTTTTCTTGATTGGATCGAACTCCAGATTTATCGGTAACTTATGCAACACAATACTAGTGCTCAATCCCGGCATGTCATCATAGGACCAAGCAAGCACGTCAATGTATTCCCGTAGTAGGTGAATGAGCTCTCTCTTTTGTGCTTTCGCCAGGTGGACATTGATGCTTGTTTCTTTGATTTCATCATGATCTCCGAGGTTTATTATTTCAGTTTCCTCCAGGTTGGGTTTTTCCCGATTCTCAAACTCCTCCATATCTTCAACTAATTATCCCTCATCATCGTCCTTCTAATCATCATCGTTCCCTTAATTTTATTTGTTTAAACTTTGACATGACATGACATTGGCAGATTTTAAGTTAATGTTACTGTAAGAGACAAACAAACCAAGTTAGATGATAACAAGATAATAACAAAATATACTACTAGGAGTATTTTAGAAATAATAGAATTTTCTAAATAAATAAAGGGCTTTTCACTGAAATTTGAGAGATAATTACAAAACCATGGCTCATGACTTGCACAAATACAAGTCCATGCCTTTTTGAAAGCAGTAAAATATGAAAAGAAAGTTTTAAGATATAAAAGGTGGATCGCGGGGCCTCCGCCGGATCATCACCGATTTTAAAAACTATTAGTAATTGCCCTTTCCTCTACCATGACGGGCGATGGGTTATGACTGGAGTAGAGGTCCAGTTTTGTAAGGCCTCCCCTGGCGCAATCTTCTTCACTCCATTGGACTTTGGGAAATCTTCTGGTACAGCATTGCATCCCTCGAACAAATCTCCTATCCCATCCCCAAAACCATCATCATCTGACACCTCTCGTACAGGAAATGACTGGAACATGAGTGGCAAGGGCCTAAACAGACTCTTTTCTGACTCATCCTCAACCCTATCCTTCTTGGTAGGATGATATCCTACCCCATACTTAGAGCCATTCTCTGGGATCACAATAGGCTCGATAATTCCTTGTAAATTCGTACCCAAACCTTGACCGGGTTCGAACCCATTTCTTAACATCACCATCGCAATTATTTTGTAGACAGAAGGCATTGGCACTTTGGACATTGAATCCCTGTCCACAGCATTTGCAATTTCCACTATATAGAAACTGCTACCTTTTGGAACATCTTCAATCACCGAAACATAACCATTGGGATGATCCGCTCGACTTCCCTCTCCTTGGATGGCTACTTCAAGATCCTCCCAAATGAACTTCAATAATTGATGAAGGGGTGACGAAACTACCTTTGCACTATGTATCCATGGTCTTCCCAAGAGTAAGTTGTAGCTAGGATGGATATCCATAACATAAAACTTAGTTTTGAACTCAACAGGTCCTATTTGGATGTACAAATCAATTTCTTCTATGGTATCTCTCTGCCCTCCATCGAATGCTCTCACATTTACGTAGGTTTGACAAATTTTCCCCAGATCATAGCCCATTTTAACCAATGTAGAGCGGGGGAAAATATTTACACCAGATCCATCGTCTATTAATACCTGATTAATCGCATAATCTCAATAAATGACAGTGATATGCAAGGCTTTGTTGTGCATCACTCCTTTAAACGGCAACTTTTCATCACTAAATGATATTTAATGATTCCCTACAATGTTTCCTATCTCCGCAACCAGGTTCTCAACACTCGTTCCTACGGGAACATACACTTCATCCAAGACCTTCAATAAAGCTTGTCGGTGGTATTGTGAACTCATTAATAGTGTCAAAACAGAGATTTAGGCTGGTGTCTTCTCTAAATGTTTCACAATTGAGTAATCATTTGGTTGCATATGCCTCCAAAATTCTTTAGCCTCTCCTTCAGTGATTGGCTTTTTCTGTGAATCTTTTTTGTTTGTCAATTCCTTAGGGATATTGCATCGTCCTGACCGTGTCATCCCTTGGGCAGCAATGATCTGTACAATGAATTCCTTCTTTGATGTGGGAGGGTTCACCAGACTTGGAGCCGCCATCACTATAAATGGGGCTTTCTCATTAACACTTAAGGCAGCCACAAGCCTCTCTATCTTTTCTACCTCTTCTGCCCTTCTAGGTTTTTCAGAGTTTACCTTAGTAATGATCTTGCCAGATGCCCATTCACCCTTAATTTCAATCATATTAACTGTAGGTCCCTCATGACTGGGCAATGGATTATTGTTAAAATTTGGTGTAGGTGCCTGGAGCGTGATGACCTTATGATCGATTAAATCCTAGATCCTATGTTTCAGATAGATACAATCCTCAGTACTATGCCCCACTTCTCCTGAATAATAGTCAAAATGTTGACTTGCATTAAAAAATCAAGAGTTGGGATTGATAGGCCTTGGCTGTATTGGTTGCAAATGACCAGCATTCTTCAATCTTTCAAACAATTGGGTTCAACTTTCAGCTAGTGGGGTGAAATTTTAGGGAGGTTTCTTTTTGTGGTTTGGACGTGGGGGGGGGGGGGTTAATGGCTTTGATTAGTAGGAGGAGGTACTTGGTGATAATTTGGAGGTTTTTGGGAATTTGTTCAATTATTTGGAGGAGTGGATTGAAAATGAGACTGATAATTTGGATGTGAAACTGGGTATTGGGGAAAGATATTTGGCTGTGGAGCTTGGTATGAAGATTGGAGGTCTAGGAGTGGAGCTTGGTATTGGTGGGAGATATTTGGTTGTGGAGCTTGGTATTGGGGGTGGGCATAGAATACATGTTGAAGGCTTGGTGACAATGGAGAAGAGAAAACATTCCTAGAGTTGATCTTCCTTTTTGTTTTGCAACAGGATTAGCAGAAATCGTGCCTACATCTTCCTTTTTCTTCTTCGAAAACATGGCACCTCAGACGATGCCGGGGTTTTGGCAATTTTTCCTGTTTGAATACCTTCTTCTAATGATTCTCCTATTTTTACCAAATCCACAAAAGTTTCCCTCACAGCTGACACCATCTTGGTATAATATTCTCCTTCTTGCGCACGAGAGAACATAGATACCATTTCTTCCTCGGACATGGGGGGTTGTACTTTGGCAGCTTTTTTTCTCTAATGAAAAGCATAGTTTCGAAAACTCTCATCATTCTTCTATTTGATCCGATCTAGTGAATATCGATCAGGGACTATTTTAATGTTGAATGAGAACCTGTCAAGGAAACCCTTGGCCAATGCTTTCCAACCAGTCCATCTTTTCGGCTCCTGAGACATGAACCATTCTAAGACTTCGCCACTTAAACTTCGATTGAATAGGCGCATCAACCTCATTTTCCCCTATCCCTACCAGTTGCTTACAGTACCTTCTCAGATAGGCCATTGGATTTCTGGTACCGTTAAATATTTCAAACTTAGGAACTTTGTACCCATCTGGTAGGTCTACTCCAGGGTGAACACATAAATTGTCATAACCCAAACCGTCGTGGTCCCTGGCTCCATGAGACTCTTTGATCCTCATGATCTCTTCCTTCATAGCTAGAAAATTCCTTTCATGCTCGGTCCTCCACTCTTTCTCATTCTCCTTGTAATGGTCCATCTTGGAATTATGAAGGGGTTTATAAATATCAGGGGATACGATGGCCTGAGGGGGATTTGGAAGGGAGGCTTGATTTTATGGATGAAAATAATTTGGTTGGTAAGTGGGAAGGACGTTTTGGAAATTGGGAAAGTTTTGCAGACTTTGCGAGTAGTTTGGCAAAATCTGAGAAGGATTTTGCGGATTTGGAAATGAATTTGGGGGATTTGAAGGTAGGTTTGACGTATTTTGTGGGTTTGAGAGTGAATCTTGTGGATTTTGGAATGTATTTTGTTGATTTGAAAATATTTTTTGAGGATTTGGGAATGGATTCGAAGACGGGTTCTGTGGGGTCAGAGATGGATTTTGCGGATGGTAGGCGTCTGGATTATTTTCATGATTGGTATTTAGGACAAATGGGGGAGCGAAGATGCACGATACGTTATTTGGCTAATCCCAAGTGTAGGGGTGCTGAGGGGAGGAATTTGGAGTGGAGTCCCATGTTCTATCAGAGCCGGAGCATTGACGGTGATGGCCAACTTAGCGAAATCCCGAGTGCGATTTATTTCTTCCTAAAGTATTTATAACTTTCTTGTAAGTTCTGCAATCATCTCATTCTGTTCCTCTATCACATTGTTCCGGATAGTCAGTGTGCTTTCTTCATCATTTCCTATCATTTTTGAATGATGGTCAGAGGATGGGATTTTGCGCGCTTTCGATCGGGTGAAGTAGGGATGTTCTTCATTAGCCTCTTGCCTAGCTCTTTTCAACTCTTCCCTCAACATACGCATTATTAAAGCATCTTCTACATGTATTTGTCAGTGTGCGATTTCACTTTTCTGAAACTCATCCTGAAGCCTGTGGAGTCGGATCTAATGCTAAGATTCTATATCTACGACTCGAGTGGGCACGTTCGGCCCCGGAATCAATGCTCCAACGAGGCTCTTTTTACACCGTTCTTTGTAAGTGTCGCTGACTTCAGGTTCATACCCTATATGGAAAGAGACTTCCTTCCACCTTCTCCTTCTCCACCCGTTTTCATGTATTCTTTGAGCAGGGGCTCACTTTCATCATATTCGATGAAGAATCTAAGCATAGAATCGATTTGAGGCGTCTCCTGCTTGATCTCGAATTGCCTAAGAACTTGGCCAGGATTGTAGGGATGGGTTCCCCTGAGACCCGGAAGCACTATAAAAGGCCACTCATCTCCTCAAATAATGTATTTCCCTAAATGAAGATAGTTAATGGACCATTGGACATCATCATCTCTTAATTCTCCAAGAGTCTTAAACCAAATTCATGAGATTCTTCCCTTTCGAATTTGTGTAAAAACAACCACATGTTGTGCGATTCTAGCATATTCCACCTTGTTTTATGGTCAGGTTGTGTCGTTCTAGGATTTTTCACCAAATACATCATCATCCACCATTGTAATATAAGGTTGCAGCCTTGAAAGAAGCGATTCTCGACTTGACATCTTCCCAAAGCTTGATATATGTCGGCGACAATCATGGTAGCTAAGTTATGGAATACCTTTTTAGAATTGTACTCCATTCCAAATAAGAAATCATGGGTCACTGAGACAACACTCGGATTAATTGTGCCATTTTCATCCTGTGGGAACACCATGGTTCCAAGTAGGCCTTCCACAAACGCAAAGGCTCTCGTCTCCTTTTATTTTTCTTCTGACTCAAATTTATGCCTAAATTTGTGAAAAGCATTGAATCTTTCGAACCGATGATACAACTCGTGAAAAGTGATATTTGCTTTATCACGTTCTCCTAGACAGGTGTCGTTGTCAGTTAAAAATACCTCTTTAATCTTTCGACGAACCCACACAACCGGGACTAAAATGTTCTTATCAGGTGTCTCCCTTCTCTTAAAACACATTTCCGTATTCTCGTAACAAATCAATACCTCTTCAATGGTGGGAGTCAATTCAACATCCCGGAAGCGAAATACCATATTCTAATCATCCCAAAAGGTTGTTAGTACATGGATCATTTCGGGCCAAGCGTCCATCTCTATCAAAGAAGGAAGATGCCCAATGAGTGTTCTAACAATCTTTTTCTCTTCTGCGCTCATGTGGTCCCACCATAGTTTCAACAAATTATTAGGTTTAGTAACCATCTTGAACTTTTTGTGGGAATGTAGTTAAGACATATCCTACATGAAAGCAGACAAAGATAAGCCTTACCCCGACCCCAAAGGATAATGGATTGAATTTAGACAAGCATGTAGTTTTTACAACACATAAATATGATTCGTCTGTAATTGACTCGGGGTCAATAAACGCAGGGTAGGTTTTCTAATAGGCCCAATACCCCGCTCAGGTATTGGGTTATCCTAGGCTCATGCCTAAAATAGGGTTTTGGTTTCGTTCTATCCTCGGAGTCTAGAGTGGGTTTGTACACTGGTTCTCAAGCGAACAACTTGAGTTTCAAAATACAAACAGCGTCAGACGACTCACGTGCTAATAAGCTGTTCGTATTTCCAACATATTTTGGAATTGAACAATAGGGGCTGGGACATCCACGAAACACCAAAACAATTTAAATAATGCAGGAATATGCTATGAGATGCGATAGTTGAACTTTACAGAATCAAAACATATAAACACATAAACAGTTAATCAAAAGACAAAATCAAACATTTGGTTAGAACCTAGTTACAAATCCCCAACAAAGTCATCATTTCTATTTTGTAGAGAAATTTTGACTTTTTGCGAAGAGTCGCCACTTAATTTTGAAAAGGAATTAAGAAACCTTTAGAGAGTTACTTCGAAACGATTCAAAACAAGAAAATCATTTTGACTTAGAGATTCCGAGTAAGTGGTTCCTATTAACGTTTTAGAAAGGTGTTAGGCACCTAAAACGTTCTGCTAACTTGCGGTTATCTGATCTGTTTGAAAATGCTTTTGACTAACTTTGAAAAAATATAGATTTGTTGGAAAAAGTAGTTTGTTGAGGAAATATTTTTAAGGTTTATGCAAAACCAGTTTTTAGCGACTTAGTTAGGGATTTTAACTAGGTTTATAAGAAAACACATAAACAAATTAGCAAAAGTAAAAGGGAAAGGGTAGAAGCAGAAGGACTTGAGCCATTAGGCCCAAATCGACAACCCAGTCCTAATCTAGATATTGGGCTTTCAACCCGTCTTCCACCTACCCTTATTATATGTTTTCGAGCCTTTAGCTTGAGTCTCGCTTCACCTGTATTAAGTACAACTTTGGCTTCGAGGCCCAAATGAATAAATAAGGAAATAAATAAATAAATAAATAAGTAAATGAAGACGACAATAAGTAAATAAACAAAAATAATAAATGAGACTTTGGGGTCTCGTAGCCGCTTCAAATGATAGGACTTTACTCAATTCGTTCTTCTTTCGATTCTTAGTATCCATACGCCACGTGATAGGTGTTTAGATTCTTTTTCAGGCTTGAGTCAAAGGATGAGGGCCATGTTGGCTCACCATGAAATGCAAGGAAGAAGAGTCCATTTGGACTCCAAGGTGGTTTACATGCGAAAAAAAAGAAAGAGAAGAAATCAAAACATATCTGAAATACAAAAGGAAAAAATAGAACAATAAATGTCTTAACACAAATATTCGAACAAAAAAATGCTAGGAAACCACATATCTTATTTAAAAGTAGGCAGATGATATAAAGAAGGGACATGTTAACTCAGCAAAAATATTGTCAAGTGAAAGAGAGAATAATATCGATCCGGATGCATGCCTATGAAGTGAAAAGCAAAAGTTTGACATCAAAATGCAAAAGAAATCAAAGCATGTTCAGAATACGGGTAAAAAAAGAAGTAAATAGATTTAAACATTCAAAAGCTACTAACTAAATATTATCTTATTCAACATCAACCATAGAAGTATAAATGCCAAGTGCTATCCCGCAACATGCTTCTACTATGACCATTTGAGGTACCCAAGTCTCAGCGATAAGCGAATAGACAAAGTTATATCATAATGGGACAAATATCCCGAGCTTTTTTCACAAAATAAAAAACTTAAAGGTTCTATCGAACTTATACTCATGGTCCTATTTAAGGGGAAGAAAACATAAAGGGAAACTGGGAAGAGGGCTTGTGAGTATAAAGGGAAACTAGGAAGAGGGCCCGTGAGACTGGAATGCTTTCTATTCACATGAGTATATATAAAATCCCTATACAGAGGTAGTCCAGTAGACAATAACTACTACGAACTAATGATAGATGGAACCTGGAAGTCTCATTTCCGAATCAAACATGTCAGAATTAAATTTCAAAAGGGAACAAATAACCAATAATCATATGAAAATTCTTTAAACCAACATCTCTCTCTCTCTGGCAAGTCACGGAGAATCGCGAGCCAAGAGTTTATTAGGAAGTTTTCACAATACTTTACTCAAAATATCAACCAGAGAAGCTCCACAGATTTTGAGTAAAACAGGTAAACAAGGGAGATTAACTAGAAATCCAGCAAAGGTAACTTCTACCCAACAAATTCCATGAATGAAACCTCAACTGAAATAGTCAGATACAGAAAGTTAGCGATCAGGAGAGTTTTTAATAAGACAGTGCAATCCGCGATAAAACTAAGGTTAATATATATTCGATTGGTCCGGTGCACAGCAAAGCAATATAACATTATTTGAGACATCAAGTCATTATCTCATTTACACAAAAGCAGTCAACGAATTTCATTCAAGATACTAATGAATGTTGTCATTTGAGGTTTGCTTCCATATTCAGGTCAGAAAAAATGTACAGGTATAAAAAAAGTAACCTTTCACGTAAAACCATGGTTCACACTGACAATGTATTGAACAAGTTTACATAGAGAAAAGGAGAAACTCATGGAAAAACCAGTAAAACAAACTGATTAGGAAAATTTCTTTAAACAAATACCAGACTAAAAATTCAATGGCCTTCATGGCTCCTACAATACATAATCCCAGCACACAACAACATTACTATAATGAAATCCTAAAGAAAGAGATGAAGAATAGAAAACCACATCAAAATTAAAATGAAAAAGAGGTGTTTACCTCTCTCGAAGCAGCAAAATGGGGCAACAATCTAAGATCGGACTCTTATCACCACCAAGAAAGCTCAATACCATCATGAACACTCGACTAGCTAACTATTTCTCCCTAAAATCTTTACCGAACAAAGTTACGCTTTCCCCAAAACCAAATTACTCTTTTTCAAAACTTTCCTTTTTTTACCCAAAAGAAAAATTTTTGTTCAACCTAGGTTTTTAGAAAATTTTCTAAACCCCAGAATTATCAGCCTCCAAATAACCCCCCAGAATTTTTTTGACCCCCTAACAGTGACCTAAATGGGTTCTTATATAGAAGACTAATTAGGGAAAATTTAGGGATTTAAAAAAGAAGAGAAATTCAAAATTCAAATTGAGGCTAGGGTTTCCAAAACAAGTGACTTGTACCTATTTGGATTATTCCCCCAGGGAAATCAATGCGGAGAAATGGAATCTCTCTTAATCCAATCGAATTCCCCCACAAATGTACCAAATTATACCATATGTCCCGAGATTTGTGGAATATGGACATTGTATGATGATAGCTAAGTTCTTTCTAGAAGGTTTTCGAACTTTTCTATACGAATTCACGTGGAAAGGCACGTGACGATAAAGAAACAGATGGGTTGGAGCTTGGGTAAGTGAGTTGTTGGGGGTGTTATCGGGTCCTTAGATTTGGGAGGAGAGTTGTGCTTTGGATTGATTTTGTCATCGATGTTGAAGGTTGATTTATACGTTGTTATTAAATTGAATGGTGTTGATAGTTGTGGATAAGAAGATAAGGGTGGATTGGGCCCGGGTCGCGGCTTTCATTAGACTGGGCTAGGGAAGGGAATAGTGGCTGAGAGTTTTAATTGAGGTTGGGCCATTGAAATTGCATGAATAAATGGGCCCAGGTCTGATATTGTTTTGTTTTGGGCCGGTGATTAAAGATAAAGAATAGGCTGAAATTGGTGTTATTTAACAAATAACCCCAATTGAATTAAGAATCAACTAAATTCATTTAAATTTTAGCCTAATTGAAAATCAATTAGCCAATTGCATTGCAATCGAGGCCGATTTGATTTTGATTATTGTCAAATTTAATAGATTGGCCCAAATTAATCAAAATTTGATACAAATAAATATTTCACTCAGTCCCGAGCTTCTTAACTTAATAAAATGAAACAAGTATTTCTCCAAATAGATTATTTATGATAATAAATTATATTTAAATCAAGATTTAATTATTTAAATTTATTTTCTAAATAATCCTTAATTTAAATTCCAATTTTGATGAAAATGTTTATTTAAATGACATCATTTATACAATCTCATATATGCAAATATGAAAAAATATATAATTATCACTTCATTGTCAAATTTATCCCAAATGCCTATTTTAAAATGCATTTATTTGGAAAAAATAATTGATGTGATTTTATTTGAAAATCAAAGAAACTCGAGATTAAACGTAGTTGTGGAGGGCAAAAATTAGGTATCAACAACTGCCCCCTCCATTTGGGTAGGATGGATGCAAGTAATTCTGGGCAAAGGGAGGTTGACGCTCCTAATTTTTGTCCGACCACAAATTTATATCTAAGAGCAGTTTGTTTTCCACACGAGTTTCTAGAGTTATGGTCAAACCTTGGCATCAGGTTTCCTACAGATTTCAGGTTGCATGAGAATTCAGGCCACTTGTAGTTCATAAAACTTGATTTAAAGCATGATTTTTAAATAATTCACAAGCTGTCTCAATTTTTGGAGTTTTTGATAAAACCGGAAAGCTGGGGAATAGAGGGATTTGGGGAGAGGTTGGAATGCAGTCGAGTTTTCTATATATATCCCAACCTACATATCCCCAAGATTTCAGAGAATCAGACTGCTTGTAGTTCGACTCTATTGGTAGGAAAGATAGTCTTTTATTTCAGACGATCTTTGGCTTAGGATGAGTGACAAGTTGATCGAGTTTCAAAAAAATATTGTAACCTCTTAATCATGAATGTGTGATCCTTCACATCCATAGGCAATAACTTACCTGGACATAATTTCCAAAACACTAAGTGTGTTGCCACCCAAATTTGAAAAAAAGAGAAGGTTACTCTCGGTATGAGTTTAAAATATCTCGAAGGTGAAGCTGAAATCACAATATCCTGAAATACCCACATGCCATCTAACAGGGGTGTGGTTGGATGGTGGTGGTAATCATCCTTTAGCTCGCGTCCAAAGAGTTTGACGTACCTCTTTAGACTATGTCCTATTTTGCTACTAAAAAAGAGTTTCACATTGTGCTGCGTCCTACTTGAAGTCGTCCGCACCTGTGGTTTTTATTTGAGATTTTCATCCTCTCGAATGCTCTCAACAATTCTTCAAGCAAAAAGTGTTAGTACTAAACATAATTTACGAAAGAGGTATGTAGTCTTTTACCATATCTCCACGTGAGTTGTGGCCTGAAAAGCGGATTCATCTCTTCATGTACCTATTTAGAATGAAAGAACTGGCAACAAGAAACACAACAACCCTCTTGGTTGTTGTATAATTATGACATTTATCGGTTTAATATGTCTTCAAAGTGGGGTGGCTCTTTTAGAGACCGGCGATACTTTATGCAGAACGGTTTCTACAACTGTGTAATCTTGTGCTGATGTGGCAACCCTTTTAGTTACCTATATCACTTGTTGTATGTGGAATGATAACCTCTCCGGTTATAGCCGATGATCGATTTATAAATTTTCTTTAAATTATCAATCTTTGGATAATCTTGTGCATTATTTGATGTTTGATACGAGGCGACTTCCAGATATCCTTTGAATTTCGAGATTTTAGGTAATCCTGCACATTATCCGACTTTGGATAATAGATGACTTACAGATATCCCTCCAATCGCTAGCTTTTAGGGGTTTCTGCACATCATCCGACCTTGGATACAATACGATTTATAGATAATCCTCAAATTGTTAGCCTTTGGGTAATCCTACACATAATCGATCTTGGATATGACGCAGCTTATAGAGAACCCTTGGACGTATCAATTTGATAATCTTCCATATTCTCCGATAAGAATTTAGTTACGACTTGTGGATAACCTTTGAACTATCAATTTTTGAGCGATCTTGCACAATATCCGGTTAGGATGTTGTTGTGGCTTATGGATGACCTATAGGCTATCAACTCATAGGTGATCTTGCACACTATCCTATTTTAAATAATATGACTTATAGATGACCCTCAAATTGTCAATTTCTAGGAAATCTTATATATCATTCATCCTTAGATAGTAACTTAAAGGTATTCCTTCAAATAGTGAGCTTTCAATGCATTCAGATGATGATTTATAAAATAATAAGATATCCTCGACACCAGCATTTATGTATTGCATATCACAGATATAAAATGATGATGATATCCTCAACACCAGTGTTGTGTCTTGCATGTTAATAGATATATTAAATACTGATGATATCCTCGACTCCAGTGTTATGTTTCGCATGTCAACAGATATATTGAATGCTGATTATATCCTTAATACCAGTGCTGTGTCTTGCGTATCAATAAATATGTTGATGATATCCTCGACGCCAGCATTGTGCCTCGCGTGTCAACAAATATGAAATGCTGATGATATCCTTGACGCCAGTATTTATATCTTGCGTGTCAACAGATATGAAATGCTGATGATATCCTTCATGCCAGCATTTATGTCTTGCATGTCAATAAATATTGAATGGTGATGATATTCTCGACGCTAGCATTGTGTCTCGCATGTCAACAGATATGTTAAAGATATCCTCGTGTCAGTGTTGTATCTCGTGTGTCAACAGATATATGAATAGCCTTCTTGGGCGATGGTATGAGATGGTCCTCTTGGCAATGATATGCAATGGCCCTTACGGAAATGATATGTGATGGACCTTATGGCAATGATATGCAATGGCCGTTGCGGTAATGATATGCAATGACCCTTTCGGCAATGATATGTAATGGCCCTTGCGGCAATGATATGTAATGGCCCTTGTGGCAATGATATGTAATGGCCCTTGCGGAAATGATATGCAATGTCCCTTGTGGCAATGATATTCAATGTCCCTTGCGGCAATGATATGCAATGGCCCTTGCGACAATGATATGTAATGACCCTTACGGCAATGATATGCAATGGCCCTTGCGGTAATGATATGCAATGGCCCTTTCGGCAATGATATGTAATGGCCCTTGTGGCAATGATATGCAGTAGCCCTTGTGGCAATGATATCTAATGGCCCTTACGCCAATGATATATAATGGCCCTTGCGGCAATGATATGTAATGGCCCTTGCGGCAATGATAGGCAATGGCCCTTACGGGAATGATACACAATGACCTTTACGGCAATGATATGTAATGACCCTTGTAGCAATAATATGTAATGGCCCTTGCAGCAATAATATATAATGGCCCTTGCGGCAATGATATGCAATGGCCCTTTCGACAATGATATGTAATGGCTCTTGCGGCAATAATATGCAATGGCCCTTTCGACAATGATATGTAATGGCCCTTTCGGCAATGATATGCAATACCCCTCTTGGGAAATTTTAAAATGATTTTACCTGACTTCATTTGTCAGCATCTTGCTTTCTACATGTACCGTTCTTAGGCATTAATACTCTGTTGTGGCTCCCAATTTGCTCAGGAATTATTGAAAGAAACCCTCACTTTTGTGTATTCATCCCTGCATTCACAGAAAAATGATTAGTTTGAATGAAATCACTCCGTGTTGACCTTCTTCGATCCTTGATTTGCTTCTTTTCCTCTCTTGGGCATTCCACCATATCTGGACATTCTATCCTGACACTCCACCCCAAGTGATGTCTAGGCAAGTACTAAATTAATGAGTTGTAAGATTCTTTTAAAAATAGTCTTAATTTTTTAAAAATAATTTTGAAAACTTCTGTAAAACTCTAGAAAATCTCTGTCAGTCATGTCATGTACTAGCTCAACGAACTTCTTTCTCGTGGTTTTGACTATATCCGACGGATGATTTCCAAAGCTCATGATCATCGTTGTAGGTTTTCTTCAAATAGTTCTATCATAGCAAGAGATTGACCTTTCCTAGACTTTGTCGCAGCTGACTACTTTAAAATCTTGGCCTTAACCTCTGGTGTTGGGGAATTTGAAATATGTTCCAGCATCTGGTGTAAATTTTGAGGTCTTCCCTCAAAATTTCTGCCATAGTTTAGAGTTGTTTGAGATGATACCAACTCGAGTGGATTTGAAGTCTTTGCTGATCTTCATTCTCTTTGTCGGACGTTGATCTTATCTTGTGAATTTATTCCTTCTCAAAAATTCTATCCCAGTTTCTATTTCCTGGGGTTATATGACCAAGCAGTTGGGGTGCCTACGTATCCCGTTGAAGCAAGAATTAGGTCAAACGTAGTTTAGAACTATGCTAGGGATATACAAATGATATTAATGGGTTGACCGAAGCCATCATAGGCCACCTACGTATACCTTTATTAGGAATTCAGGTCATCATGTAGTTCATACATAAAGGGAAAGGATAAATTATCCTAAGGGGTTGACCGAAGCTGACATAGGCTGCCTACATATCTTTTTCTTGGGAATTCTGGTCAAACGTAGTTCATACATAAAGGGAAAGGATAAATTATCCTAAGGGGTTGACCGAAGCCGACATAGGCCGCCTACGTATCCCTCTCTTGGGAATTCAGGTCAAACGTAGTTCATACATAAAGGGAAAGGATTCTAGGCAGTTACATACTAGAAAACAACATTACTACAAATGTGATTACAAGTAAATTAACTAAATAAACACGAAACTAGAACGCCCTTTAAATATAATATCTCTTTACCGCATCAGAATTGATTGGTTTGGTCCACTCTGTGCTATCCATCTCAGACAAAATCAGAGCTCCTCCAGATAGTATCTTGCGAACTATGTGTGGCCCTTTCCAGTTTGGAGCGAACTTTCCCTTGTACTCCTTTTGGTGAGGGAATATTCGTTTGAGAACCAATTTCCCCACTTCAAATATTTAAGCTCTCACCTTCTTGTTAAAGGCATGAACCATCCTGTGTTGATATAGCTGACCATGGCATACAACGACCATTCTCTTTTCATCAATCAACATGAGTTGTTCATAGCAAGTACGAACCCATTCTTCGTTACTTAGTCCAGCTTCTTGGATAATCCTTAGGGAAGGTATTTTAACTTTAGCAGGTATCACCACTTCATTTCCATAAATCAATTAATATGGAGTTACCTCAGTGGAGGTTCGAACCGTCGTGCGATACCCTAACAAGACGTAAGTTAATATCTCATGCCATGATCTATCATTTTCAACCATCTTTCTCAAGATCTTCTTGATGTTCTTATTGGCATCTTCCACTGCTCCGTTCATTTGGGGACGATACGCAGTCGAGTTGCGATGCGTAATTTTGAATTGATCACAAATTTCATTCATCAAGTGACAGTTCAAGTGGGCCTCATTATCTGTAATGATTGATTCTGGCACGCTGAATCAGCAAATCAGGTTATTCTTTATAAAATCTGCAATCACTTTCTTAGTGATGGCTTAGTAAAGTAATTGATGGCAACCAAAATAAACCTATGCCCATTCGATGTCGGTGGCTCTATTGGTAACATCCACATTTTATTTATAATGTGTGAGCTTTTCCCTGTCACCTGTAACACTGACAACGGAAGCATTAATAGTAGTAGTTTTCCAGTCTTTTATCAAAAAAAATTTAGCTAAACTAGCTTCAGAATCATTGTCTATCTGACAACATGATGTCAATTTTTTTCGTAAGTAGTAAATTCTACAAATACTGCTACTCTAAAAGAGGTTTCTTTTGGCATTTAGCTTTTAGGGATAAAATAAGTTTTTTTGCCAAAGGTTATGTTAATTCCTTCCTTTTAGATATTATATTGATCCAAAATATTGAGAAATGTTCCTCCCAATATTATATTATAATCATTTTCATGATTGGTAATATAACAGGGAACAGTTATTCTAGTTGATTCAAACTGGATTGATAGTTTTATCATTTTTGAGCAGTTGTAGTTGTTTCCTTCAAATGTTTTATAAATGTATGGGGTACCTTCATACGTGGTTAAACCATCTAGGATACTTTTCTTAACATGGTTTGCTAAAGATCCTGATTGAATTAGAATGGTTTGTTTATTCCAGTTGCTTCCAGTAAAAAATCTTCCTGAAACTTTAGGAATGTTATTAGAGTTTTCATTGGTAATTATTTTAGAATTACCTTTTCTTATGGCATTTCTTTCATACTCTATAGAGAGTCTCAAGTTTGAGATACTTGAGTTTTCTATTTCTAGGGCTCTTCCAACTTGAATTTCATATTCACTCGGGATTTCTGCCTGTTGAACTTCTGCTTCAACTATCTAGCTATCCCTGCACATTCTTGATTAGTTTCAACCAAGCCTTTATTTTTTTTAGACATTTCCATAATTTGAATTGGTAACTGCATATAGAGTTTGATAATAAATACTCATAATATGGTTACCTGGTTTAAATAAATCATCTCTTTTTACCTGAAAATGCAAACTTAAGGCTTCATTAAAGTTGGCATCTTTCAGTGATATGCAATACCTTGGATAGTAGGTAAATAATAATTTGGTGTAAGCTAAATTTTCTTCAACAATACCTAGGTTTCCTTCCTTGTGTTAATAAATCTTTCGTCTGAAAGGTTGATAACTTTAGGATATTTAATTCCTTCTTTTAAGGTGGATTTTACCATTTTTTCGATTCCTCTAAGATGAACGTAATTCATCTTCTTTCTTTGTCTTTCCAAAATTTTTCTTAGAATTTGGTAGATCATTTGCTTTGTTAATAAGTTAATCTTGTATCTTTCAGTGGTTAAAGTTATCTCTATTGCCTTTTCAATTTCTTGATATTCGTGGTATGAGATTTGATCTCTTGAAAAGGTTCTTTGTAACCTACTGAATAGACTATCTTCAGTTCTAAGGTTAAATTTTAATCCTTGAATTTTTATTAATAATTCTCCATCGTATGTTGTTTTCAAAGCATATCCTCGCCGATCTTCTTCAACTTCTATAACTTGAGTGGTTTTCTCTAGATTCTCAATTTATTGATTCATTCTTCTAAATCAGTACTCAAATCTGAGAATTCTTCATAGAGTTCTATGTAAATGTCTTCACTTTTGATAGATGTTATTGACTCTAAGTCAGAATCAATTTCCTGTCTATCTATTTTAGAGATTTAAACTTTCTTTTTGTTACACTCATAAATTTTGTGACCTTCCTCTCCATAATTATAGCACTTACATTTGTCTGTGGATTTCTTTTTCAAGTTTCTTCGTTTTTTGAAATACCCTTTTTTGGTACATAATTTATTTTGGAGACATTTTTTCTTTTGATTAATCCTTTGTCTTTTCTTTTTCTTTTTAAAGGATTTCTTTTATGACATCCCCATTATGATGTTGCTTCTGTATCTTCACAATAAATTTGAGTGTTGATTCTTTTGGATTTTCTTTGTATATTATGTAACATACAAAGATAGCTAATTCTTTGATTAAGAAATGAAATTCTTTTCCCTAATAAATCACCTGTTTGATCTTCTTTAAGCATATTCTTCCCTGAATTAACTAGCCCAAAATCCTGGTAGATTTTAGAAGTATTTATCCATATATGTCTTCATGATTAGGCTACTTTCAAATAGATTGTAGTAGTATTTTTCAAATTTGCAGGTATATTCATGGATATAGCTCATTTTACAAATTTGAAGTTTCTTTCGGCATTCTGCTGCTAATAGCCTTTGGTTTCTTTTTCTCTAGAGACATCCCCTTAGATACCTAAGAATTCACATCCAACATAGTTTACTATGGTCTATTCCTGCTCTAGTTGATTTTTCAAACTGCTCTATGACTTCAATTTTAAAAACTTTTTCAGCATCTTCTGATACTCCTTTAAACCAATTGTTTACCTTTCCAGTAAAGGTGTTAGCAGCAATTAAATAATTTTCGTCATTTGTATAGTTTACTCCTTTTCTCGTGATGAAGAATAATTCTAGGTTTTTAACCCATAAATCCAGAAATTCTCCTGGTTCTCTTTTACAATATAGATCTAAAAACTGAGTAGATCCAGTGGCTCCTTTTAAAAGTCTTTTAGGCATGTATTTGGCCTTATTATTGTTATGATATTGACTATTATAGTCTTTTTCTTTTTTGGATTTAGGAAAGAAATTATCTTTTTGCATAGGCTCTGTAGAAGAGAGCTTCCTTTTTCTTTAGGACTCCTAAAGTTTCCTTGTAGTCCTCCTGTATCTCCTCTGTTCATGAGAACATGGTAATCTTGGTCTTTTAGATCAAGTTATTCTAATTCATAAATTAATTCATCTATGTCATTCATTTGATTCTTCTATTTTTGTTTTTGAACTAGAACCTTCTTTTAGTTTGGAACTAGAATTTTCTTCTCTTTTAAGAGTAGATTTATCCTCTATTTCCGCCTTTCGTTTCTTTTCGAGAAATCTAGATATAATCTTTTCATCAAGGCTACCCTTTTGATATATACCTTTATTAGAGAAGGAGGGAGCAAAAATTTCTCTCCTAAACTTCTTTCCTAATTCTTTATCAAAGGCGGCAGGCCTTTCGATGAGGTTTTTACCCTTATAGGTGAACTTTCTTTGATAAACTAGATTTTCTTTTCTATTAGGTTGATTTTTACGACTAGATGCTTTTGTATGTCAATAAGGTCATCAAGTTTTTGTAAAATTTTGTTATAACCCATAGCAAGTTAATATAGATTATGTCAGAGCTTATGATCATAGTGGAAAATTTCAAGTTCCAACTGAAGTATAACTTTTCTTTGAGAGAATAGTGATTTTTTGCAAACTCATGTGAATAAATTATATTCATAGCGATTTTTTTGAATAATAACTTCTAGTTTTTTTAATCCAAAATCAATTTTAAAATTTGTTCGTTGTTTTGTTCTTTATTCATTTGGTTTTATTTCTGGACTCCAGATGTCTAATTAGATTATACTCTAGTCTAGAGATTATGGTGATTAGCTAATCCAATCTCATTAGATCTTCTTTTGTATTGTTAAGTCTTTTATATTCAAAATAAAGACTTTTTAATTCTCTCTTGATTTCTCTATAAGTTTTAGTATTTTTACGAGGACTTCTCATAGAGTATTTTAATCTTATTGGTTCTGATACCAACTTGGAGGGGTGTTGTTCACAAATAGGGTATGCGAAATTTTATTTGATTTAGTCAGTGAAATAGTTTTCATTATACAAATAGTATGATTCATTATCACTATATATATATGACTAATCATTTATAGACCGTTCTTCTTGAACAAGGTTATCTATGATTTTTTCAAGAATTTTCTCTTGCAAATCTCTTTTAATTTAATTACCATTAAAATGGTGGTTAATGTTTCATCATCAAGAAAAATAGTGTAATAACTCATTGAAATATTGAACATTTCATGATAATCTTTATTCTTTACAGCTACCTAGTATCATATAGTATGTATGAATAAGTATTAAAAGACATGAAGATAGATTTCTCCTTATGCTAATAGTTTCATGAAAACTTGGAGTTTAATATTTATACCTTTCAACTTTTTCTTTTGCTAGCTGTAATAGTACCACATTCGGTCTGAGGCTATCCTATTGTCTTTCCTCCGATACGGAAGATCACGCCCTTCACTTGTGGCTAACATATGAATTGGACAGAAGATATATAAACAAAAATCTTTATATTATAAAAATACTACATAAGAAAAAATCTTTAATCAGATCTTCCTTATACTTACATACAAACTATTTAGATACATTTTCGTGATGGGAGAAACGTTTTACTCACTTATTTGCAGGACACCTAATATTTTTCCAAAATGGAAGATTTCAGAAAAGTTGTTCCGCCTCTTCTTGTGTTTCAATCACTCCTTTTATAGATGTAAGGAGGGGTAGAATTATAATTATCTATTTTTTTTGGATTCTTCAAAAATCTTCTATTTCTTTTTGGACCCTTATCTGGATGATCTTTCTTTTTCCTTTTGTGGCATCTTTTAGACTAAGTGGTCCAATATTCTTTTTTTATTTTATCGCTTTATGCCGACGAATATTTTGACGTAAGTTCTTACGTCTTTTGCTCTAATATTGCCTTTCGATTCTTTTTATAGTTGTAATTTATATTTTTTTTTACATTGATGTGCTATCTTCATCTTCTTCTTTGTTGTGCTTGTGCTCCAGTAATTTGCACGCCATTACCCATGTTTCTGGGGTAGCCTAGAATTAATGTGTTTCAAATTTAGTAATTTTCTCCTTTAGAACTTCTGACTTTGATTTTTCTCTGGTCATAAAAACCCAATGTGTATCCCTGTCATGGATTTATAATTATCTTCATAATGTTTTTAAGGATGTTGTACAGGGCCTTCATCGCTAAAGCTCTCCTTGTTTGAATCCATTTTGAGTTCAAATACAGGAATTTTTTACCTACGTCTATTGCGCTGATACTGAAAGTCTTTAATATTTTCACCGAGATGTAATTAATCATTGGAAAAAATAATTTTTCATTTTGAAATTCTATGGATATGCTGTAAAATCTGCAATAGACTCCATGTCCCTCAGCAAAGTTTCTTATTGAACTTGTTAATTGATTTGGTAATTTTATTAATTTAGATAAATCTGAATTGGTATAGACTCAGTCCAGATATCCGAATTCAAATAATTTAGCTGTGAAGCTAGGATTTCCGCCTGGAAATACTGAAATTCTTGGATACAAACTTTTTGTTCCTAGAATTCCAAAAGTTTCTCCACTCTCACTTGGTAGATTGTAAATTTGTCTGGTGAATGCCAAGTATTCTTCCTCTTTTGGATGGATTTTTCAGACTTGAAAAGAAGCAAATCTTTTTCCTGCAGAAGAGTTAGTCCTTTTTTTTGAATTATTAGAAGTTTTTCAGTTTTCACTGATGTTGTTTATATAGTGAATTTTTCTTGTGCTTGTCTTTTAGCTAGGTCCGAAGACTCGGCCATTAACATATCCAGGCTTACCATCGAGATATTTTTGGCACTAGGTGCTAGTGGGACATCTCCTGCCACTTTGTTAGGGACTTTTGATCCCTTAGGTCTAGTATCCAGATGTTCACAGAGAAGTTGACATTCTGTGATATTTTCAGCTTGATCAGTGTTAAGCTAATTTAGTCCATATTGTCATTTTCTCATCATTTCAGACAAAGCTGATAGTTCATCACGAATGTTAAATAGCATATTGCTTTTATCATTTATGGCTTCTTCAAGGCCATTCGTTCTTTGGAATATCCTGTTAACCAACACTTAGGTTCTATTGTCCATATTGGAAGTTTCTTGAAAGAAAATCTACAAAAACATTGTCAGGTCCTTTAATATTGTAATACCCTGTATATTTCTAAGCTAGAAAATGAACCGTTATTCCTACATATGAAACCTTCTATCCTGTGATTCATATTGGAGTACATGAATTAGGATGAGTATCCTAGTGATAATAGAGTTTATGATGTGTTAAGCATGTTCATAAGAGTCACTTAGGGTAAGCCAAGCTAAGAAATTTTGAATCCACCAAGTTTTCGTGTGTGATTTCATATAGGTCATCTTTGAACGAGCATAACTTGGTTTATAGGTGGTATTTTGGCAGATTTATACCTTCAAATTGTAAAGAATTGAATAAGCTTTCCGTCTATTTTGCGGAAAAATTTTGACTTTTTGAGAAGAGTCGCCACTTAATTTTGAAAAGGAATTAAGAAAACTTTAGAGAGTTACTTCGAAACGATTCAAAACAAGAAAATCATTTTGATTTAGAGATTCCGAGTAACTGGTTCCTATTAACGTTTTAGGAAGGTGTTAGGCACCTAAAACGTTCCGCTAACTTGTGGTTATCCGATCTGTTTGAAAACACTTTTGACTAACTTTGAAAAAATATTGATTTGTTGGAAAAAGTAGTTTGTTTAGGAAATATTTTTAAGGTTTGTGAAAAAACAGTTTTTAGCGACTTAGCTAGGGATTTTAACTAGGTTCACAACAAAACACATAAAACAAATTAGCATAAGTAAAAGGGAAAGGGTAGAAGCAGAAGGACTTGAGTCAATCGGCCCTAATCGACAACCTTGTCCTAATCTAGATATTGGGCTTTCAGCCCGTCTTCCACCTGTCCTAATTCTATGTTTTTGAGCCTTTAGATCGAGTCTCGCTTCACCGGTATTAAGTACAACTTCGGCTTCGAGGCCCAAATGAATAAATAAGGAAATAAGTAAATAAATAAATAAATAAATAAATAAATAAAGATGACAATAATTAAATAAACAAAAATAATAAATGAAACTTTGGGGTCTCGTAGCTGCTTCAAATGATAGGACTTTACTCCAATCATTCTTCTCTCGATTCTTAGTATTCGTACGCCACGTGATAGGCGTTTGGATTCTTTTTTGGGATTGACTCAAAGGATGGGGGCCATGTTAGCTCACCATGAAATGCAAGGAAGAAGAGTCCATTTGGACTCCAAGGTGGTTTACATGCAAAAAAAAAAAAAAAAAAGAAATCAAAACATATCCGAAATACAAAAGGAAAAAATAGAACAATAAATGTCTTAACACAAATATTCGAACAAAAAAAATGCTAGGAAACCACATATCTTATTTAAAAGAAGGCAGATGATAAAAAGAATGGACATGTTAACTCAGAAAAAATATTGTCAAGTGAAAGAGAGAATAATATCGATCCGGATGCATGCCTATGAAGTGAAAAGCAGAAGTTTGACATCAAAATGCAAAACCAATCAAAGCATGTTCAGAATACGGGTAGAAAAAGAAGTAAACAGATTTATACATTCAAAAGCTACTAACTAAATATTATCTTATTCAACATCAACCTTAGAAGTATAAATTCCAAGTTCCATCCCGCAACATGCTTCTACGTGACCATTTGAGGTACCCAAGTCTCAGCGATAAGCGAATAGACAAAGTTATAACATAATGGGACAGATATCCCGAGCCTTTTTTGCAAGACAAAAGACTTAAAGGTTCTATCGAACTTATACTCATGGTCCTATTTAAGGGGAAGAAAACATAAAGGGAAACTGGGAAGAGGGCCCGTGAGACTGGAATGCTTTCTATTCCCATCAGTATATATAAAATCCCTATACACAGGTAGCCCAGTAGACAACAAATACTATGAACTAATGCTAGATGGAACCTGGAAATCTCATTTACGAATCAAACATGTCAAAATTAAATTTCAAAGGGGAACGAATAACCAATAATCAAATGAAAATTCTTTAAACCAACATCTCCCTCTCTCTTTGGAAGTCACGGAGAATCATGAGCCAAGAGTTCATTGGGAAGTTTTCACAACACTTTACTCAAAATAACAACCAGAGAAGCTCCACATATTTTGAGTAAAATAGGTAAGCAGGGAAGATTAACTAGAAATCCAGCAAAGGTAACTTCTACCCACCAAATTCCATGAATGAAATCTCAACAGGAACAGTCAGATACAGAAAGATAGTGATCAGGAGAGTTTTTAATAAGATAGGTCATTCCGCGATAAAACTGAGGTTAATATATATTCGATTGGCCCGGTGCACAGCAAAGCAGTACAACGTTATTTGAGACATCAAGTCATTATCTCATTTACACAAAGTAGTCAACAAATTTCATTCAAGAAGCTAATGAATGTTGCCATTTGAGGCTTGCTTCCATATTTAGGTCAGATGAAATGTACAGGTATAAAAAGAGTAACCTTTTACATAAAACCATGGTTCGCACTGATGATGTATTGAACAAGTTTACATAGAGGAAAGGAGAAACCCATGGAACAACCTGTAAAATAAACTGATAAGGAAAATTTCTTTAAACAAATACCAGACTGAAAACTCAATGGCCTTCACGGCTCCTACAACGCATAATCCCAGCACACAACAACATTACTATAACGAAATCCTAAAGAAAGAGATGAAAAAAAGAAAACCACATCAAAATTAAAATAAAAAAAGAGGTGTTTACCTCTCTCGGAGCAGTGAAACGGGGCAACGAGCTAAGATCGGACTCTTATCACCACCAAGATATCTCAGTACCATCATGACCACTCAACTAGCTAACTGTTTCTCCCTAAAATCTTTACCGAACAAAGTTTCTCTTTCCCCGAAACCAAATTACTCTTTTCCGAAACCCTCCTTCTTTTACCCAAAAGAAAAATTTTTGTTCATCCTAGGATTTTAGAAAATTTACTAAACCCCAAATTATCAGCCTCCAAAGAACCCCCAAAAATTTTTTTGACCCCCCTAACAGTGACCCAAATGGGTTCTTATATAGAAGACTAATTAGGGGTAATTTAGGGATTTGAAAAAGGGGAGAAATTCAAAATTCAAATTGAGGTTAGGGTTTCCAAAACAAATGACTTGTACCTATTTGGATTATTCCCCCAAGGGAAATCAATGGGAAGAAATGAAATCTCTCTTGAGCCAATTGAATTCCCTCACAAATGTACCAAATTGTACCATATATCCCGAGATTTACAAAGTATGGATATTGTATGATGGCAGCTAGGTTTGTTCTAGAAGGTTTTCGAACTTTTCTGTATGAATTCACATAGAAAGGCACGTGACGAAGAAGAAACAGTTAGGTTGGAGCTTGGGTCAGCGAGTCATTGAGGGTGTTATCGGTTCCTTGAATTTGGGTGAAGAGTTGTGATTTGGATTGATTTTGTCGTCGATGTTGAAGGTAGATTTGTACGCTGTTATTAAATTGAATGGTATTGATAGTTGTGGATAAGAAGATAAGGGTGGATTGGGCCCGGGTCATGGCTTTCATTGGACTGGGCTAGGGAAGGAAATGGTGGCTGAGAGTTTTAATTGAGGGTGGGCCATTAAAATTGCATGAATAAATGGGCCCGTCTGATATTGTTTTGTTTTGGGCCGGTGATTAAAGATAAAGAATAGGCTGAAATTGGGGTTATTTAACAAATAACCCCAATTGAATTAAGAATCAACTAAATCCATTTAAATTTTAGCCAAATTGAAAATCAGTTAGCCAATTGTATTGCAATCGAGGCCGATTTGATTTCGATTATAGCCAAATTTAATAGATTGGCCCAAATTGGCCCAAATTAACCGAAATTCAATGCAAATAAATACTTCACTCAGTCCCGAGCTTCTTGACTTAATAAAACCAAATAAGTATTACTCCAAATAGATTATTTGTGATAATAAATTATATTTAAATCAAGATTTAATTATTTAAATTTATTTTTCAAATAATCCTTAATTTAAAGTCCAATTTTAATGACAATGTATATTTAAATGACATCATTTATACAATCTCATATATGCAAATACGAAAAAATATATAATTATCACTTAAATAACAAATTTAGCCCAAAGGTCTATTTTAAAATGCAAATAATTAATGTGATTTTATTTGAAAATCGAAGAAACTCAAGATTAAACATAATTGTGGAGGGCAAAAATTAGGTGTCAACACCGTCGATACCAAATTCGCCTAAAACGGACATCCAGTGAAGAATTTATGGCAATTTAAAGTTTTAGAAGCATCATTTCAGTCAGTGGCGCGTCGCTCCGTAAGCCAAAATACCATTTGTCAATTTCCAGTGTCTCTCTATGATTCCACGGTATCGCGGTGAGTTTTTAGGTCACAAATGGGGGGGGGAAGGGGGCAACACAATATCTCTGTATCATGTCGGGGGCCCAAATCAGGTAATTTTCACAAAAATTAAATGACGCATCTAGAGGGGTATTTGGGTCATCTTTCCACCCCTATTGTAATACCCGTGCTTATTCCTAGCTAGAAATTATCTCAAGGATGCTAGTACTTGCTTTGAAATATAAATCTATTTTTTGTACCCGTGATAATTTTGAGATTTCTACTTTCTATCACGTGAAAAATTGAGTTAGCTTTCTAACGATACCAATTTTGTCCAAATCCGACACTAGACGAGGAAGTTATGGATGTTTTACTCAGAACTAACCGAAACGCCCAGGTGTGACGTCCAAGTTGACGAACTACCAAAAAAGTGACTGACCGCCACTTTGACCGTCATATCAAAGAAAGTAGGGCTACGTTCTGGAAAGGATTGACGAATGAGTTGATGGACCATCAGATTTTTGACGGACCATCATCCAGGCCGTCAACTCTTATCCAGTGAACCCCATTTCTGGTCCACATATGATGGTCAAAATAATGGACCATCAAGTTCCTGATAGACCGTCAGTCGGGTCATCACACGCCACATTCAGTTTACTTCAAGGCCATTTTAATAGAGGTATTTTGGTCACTTACCACTCGCCTATATATACCCAGATGAGTCCGAATTCAGCCATTTTGCTTATTATTATTTCACAAACAAAAACTAGAATTTCTCTCTAAATTTAATCTCCAAGAACAAGACCCAATCTTCTTCAAAAATCAAAGGATTTCAAATCCTTCAA
>NC_061118.1:60775551-60866492 GCF_002878395.1 Capsicum annuum | reverse complement strand
ATAACAAGACCCAATCTTCTTCAAAAATCAAAGGATTTCAAATCCTTCAAGTTCAAAAACATCAAGAACCTTGAGTCAGGTATGTGTAGTGTTCATCTATGGATCCATTTTGTTCATAGAGCTCAAGAACCATGTTTTAAATATTTTGTGATTATCTTGTTGTGATATGATCATGTACATGTTGATGATTGTTGTTTAAGTTTCAAGATGATATCAAAAGGTGATTTCATGAAGTATATGTGTTTGTTAGTTGAAACCCATGATCCTTATGTGGCTTAATATGGTGAAATTCATGAACACACTTGAGCTAAAAAAATGCAGGCAAAGTGTTTGATAATATGCCTAGATGATAGAATTCATGTCCCATGATTTAATATTGCTTAAATGACAAGTCCATTCTTTATGCTTTACGATTTCCCATGAATTCCATGTGAGTGATATGCGTTGTTGTTGTGATATGGATTGACCATGCTATTGAAGCTATGCAAGTATATACATGTTGTATGAATTCCCCTTCCATGTATAATATGTTGAGAACTATACTTAGTGTGAAATCCCCTACTCATGATATGGTAAATTGTGGACTCTACTCTTACGATCAAGTCATGTGTCAGTTTTCTTCTATTGAGTCCTGGGGGTACTTTTACCCAAAAATTATAGTTGTGTACCTAGAGCCATGTCATGTTATCATGATAATCTCAGTCAAGCCATGATCTATCGAACTCAGTCGGGCGTGCGACTTAGGAAACCTCAGAAATCTCATGATCTCAGTAAATTCTCAAATAGTAGCACTAATCCATCAGTCAACGAAAGTCAGTTACTCAGTCCATGTACCGTCTGTTAAATCACATTCAGTCTCTTTAGATGGGAGTAGAATTTAGCATCGAGTGAACCTAAGGATGGGAACTCACCTGTCAGTTTAGGGTGTAATTCTTGGTAATCATCCTTGTGTTCCAGAACTACATAGCCAGCGTAGGTTGAGACATCTTAACCTGTCAGATTTGGGTTGATGAAGTGGCTTAATCAGTCAGTTTAGGGTTCCCACCATTCTCATTTTGAGTTCCTGCCAGCTAAGGGTCACTCACAGTTGTCCTTACCAATGGCACGGTGTTGACACCCTTCCAATTGGGGCAGAGATTGGACCCCAACTTAACTATATGCGTTATTGGGGCATGTCGGTCAAATAACTACCTCCCACAGTTTCAGTCCCAGTCTCAGTAAAATAACTCAGATAGTTCTTCAAATTTTAATATATCAGGACTATTAGATATAGTTAATTTAGTTATAGAACAGAACATAGATAGTTCCATTAGATTCAGGACTGTCAGACAAAGTCATCTATGTTATCAAAATTTCAGTATTTATCATTCTAGATATCAGTGGATCATGTATTAGTGTCCAGATCTAGATATCACGTAATCATGATCTCAGTTACTACATATGCATGTTTGCACTCTTACGTTTATATCAGTCAATCAGTTTGCATCTTTCATACATATAAACCCTTTTTGTATTTAGCCTACCTCACTCGTTTACTAAGTACTCCCAGTTGTACTGACATATTTGCGCTATGGTTCTTTCTTTCACATTACACCATAGGTTCACAGATACGAGCTCCAGGTCAGCAATAGCAGTAGCATTCCAGTCGCAGAGTTCCAATGAGTCCTCATCCATTCAAGGACGATATTATTTATTTCATTTATTATTTTAGTTCAATTTTTCTAGATAGAGTTAGTTGGAAACATGTTCCTTCAACTCCTTATTCAGACAGTATTTAGAGGCTTTCAGATTTAGCTCAGATTTGATTCATCTTTCAGTTGTTTTGGGTATTCGTTACCCCATATGGATGTTATGATTTGTTAAATATTCTATGCAGTTGAACCTTATGGCCTATTATTCATGTTTTCCACATTATTACGTCATATATTATAGTATACAGGTACAAATATCAGTTATGGATTAGCTTGTGGTCCTTCAGGGTCACAAGCACCGTGTAGCACTCCGATTCAGAAAATCAGGGAGTTACAAACTTGGTATCAGAGCCTAAGGTTCAATAGAGTCCTAGGAAGTCTGAAAGCCACATCTAGTAGAGTCTTGTGCATCGGTGTGTTGAGCGCCACATTTATGTGCAAGAGGCTATAAGATGTTTTTGGAACAGTTTCTCTTCTTTCGGTATTCATATTATGCTAGTGAGCATAGTCTCAAGTTAAACTCTTAGTCTAATCCGTTCTTTTCTTGTTTCAGAATATGCCTCCAAAGAGAAGAAACCAGCCAGCTCCTCGGCCCGAAGATCCTTTGGGCGAACATATTTCTCATGCAGAGTTTAGGGCCGCATTCATCACACTTGCTCAGTCTGTGGCTGTCCAAAATGAATGGCCACCAGTTATTCCGGCCTATCCAGTGGCCAACTCAGTTGTAGCTAGGATTTGGGACTTCACCTGAATGAACCCTCCATTTTTCTTTGGGTCTACGTCTGAAGAAGACCCTCAGGAATTCATTGGCCAAGTCCAAAAGGTCATAAATGTCATGGGAGTTACTTCTTGTCAGAGTGCTGAGTTAGCCGCATACCAGTTACAGGATGTTGCACACACTTGGTACAAATAGTAGAAGTCTGAGAGGTTAGAGGATACAGGTCCTATAGAGTGGGAGGAATTTGTCACGACTTTCTTAGACAGATTCTTTCCCCAAGAGCTGAGGGAGGCAAAAGTTCTAGAGTTCATCAATCTCAGGCAGGAAAATATGATGGTTAAGGAGTATTCTCTCAGATTTACTCAGCTAGCCAGATATGCCCCTCATGTGGTTGCAGAAAATAGGGCTAAGATGAGCAAGTTCATGTCAGGGGTAAATGATAGCATGGTAAATAAGTGTAGGTCTGTGATACTGAACAGTGATATGACTTTAGCCAGGCTCATGACTCATGCTCAACAAATAGAGAAGCATAAGATTAGGACTAGGGAGAGGCAGAACAAGATAGCAAGGTCAAGCAGTTTTAATTTTGCTCAACCAAAATTAGAAGGAGGAAACCATTCACAGTTTCGTCCTAAGCCAGCAATTCCAGCTCCTTCCTCCGCCAGTTCCCCAGTGCTAAAATTCAGAGATAACAACAGAGATCGAGCACCAGGCTCTAAGTCTCAGGGCAGTGTCAGCAGTTCCCGAACTAATCCCCTATGTTAGATTATGGTAAGAACCACAAAGGTACCTGCAGAGCTGGTAGCGATGTTTGTTTCGGTTGTGGCAAGCCAGGCCACAGGATTAGAGAGTGCCTACAGTCAGGTCTACAGGGTCAGCAGAATCGCTCCACAGCCTAGTCTGGTTGTCCAAATCAGCAGAGTGCCGCTTCTAGTGCTACCAGTGGGCAATACCTAAATAGACTCTATGCTCTTCTGACCCGACAAGATCAGGAAAATTCTCCTGATGTTGTTACTGGTATGTTATAGATTTTCTATGTTCATGTTTACGGTTTGCTAGATCCAGGTCCATCCTTGTCTTTTGTTACTCCTTATATAGCAGGAAATTTTGGAATCAGTCATAAAATTTTAGCAGGGCCCTTTTCAATCTCTATCCCAGTAAGTAAACCCATTATAGCTTGGTGGGTATACAGGAACTGCCCAGTTATGATATCTCAGAAAGCCACATTAGCAAATTTAGTCGATTTAGAGATGACTGATTTTGATGTCATTCTCGACATGGATTGGCTTCATTCCTGCTATGCCACAGTCGACTGTAGAACTAGGGTAGTTTAGTTTCAATTCCCAAATGAGCCCGTCCTAGAGTGGAAGGGTAGTACTTCATCTTTCAGGGGTCATCTTGCTTCCTACCTTTGGGTAAGGAAAATAATTTCTAAGGGGTGTATGTATCATCTCGTGCATATTAAAGATTCTAGTTCTGAATCTCCTAGTCTTGAATCAGTCCCAGTTGTAAATGAGAATTCAGACATGTTTCCCGAAGATCTTCTAGGCATTCCTCCCGAAAGGGAAATAGACTTCAGCATTGATCTGCTTCCAGATAATCAAACTATTTCTATTCTGCCATACAGAAAAGTGCCATTAGAACTCAAGGAACTGAAAGATCAGTTAAAGGATCTCTTAGATAAGGGATTCATTAGGACCAGTGTATCCCCATGGGGTGTACCAGTCTTGTTCATGCGCAAGAAAAATAGTTCTCTCAGGATGTGTATTGATTACCGTCAGCTCAACAAAGTTATGGTCAAGAATAAGTATTCTCTTCCCAGAATAGATGACTTGTTTGACCAATTTCAGGGTGCCAGTTGTTTCTCCAAAATAGACCTCAGATTAGGCTACCATCAGCTCAGAGTTAGAGAATGTGACATCCCAAAGACAACTTTCCGTACTCAGTATGGTCACTTTGAGTTTTTAGTTATGTCCTTTGGTCTTACCAATGCCCTAGCCAATTTTATAGACTTGATGAATCGTGTGTTCAAGAAGTACTTGGACATGTTCGTCATAGTCTTCATAGATGATATCCTGGTCTATTCCCACACAAAGCGTGATCATTCAGATCATCTCAGGATTATTCTTCAAGCTCTTAGAGATCACCAGCTATTCATAATTCACTAAGTGCAAGTCTTGGCTAAGATAAGTAGCATTCCTTGGCCATATTTTTTCTGATTATGGCATTAGAGTAGACCCTCAAAAGATTGAAGCGGTAAGAAACTAGCCTCACCCCGTTTCTCATCAGATATCAGGAGTTTCTTGGGATTGGCTGGCTATTACAGATGGTTTGTCAAGGGATTTTCTTATATTGCATTCCCCATGTCTAGATTGACTCAGAAGAAGGTCAATTTTCAGTGGTCAGATTCTTGTGAGAAGAGTTTTCACCTTAGCTCCAGTTCTAGCTCTTCCAGATGGTTTAGATAGATTCATGGTATATTGTGATGTGTCCAGATTGGGTTTAGGTTGTATCCTCATGTAGCATGGTAAGGTCATATCCTACGCCTCCAGGCAGTTAAAGCCATATGAGAAAATTATCCTACTCATGATCTTGAGTTAGCAGCCGTAGTATTTGCCTTAAATATTTGGAGGCATTATCTATACGGAGTTCATGTAAATGTATTTACGAATCATAAGAGTCTCCATTCGGGCAAGGCCAACATTGTAGAGAAGGTGGTTAGAGCTTTTGAAAGATTATGACATGAGTGTCCTTTACCATCCAGGCAAGGCCAACATTGTGGCCAACGTTCGCAGTAGACTCTCCATTGGTAGTGTTTCTTACGTCGAGGACAACAAGAAGAAGATAGCTCAGGAAATCCATCAGCTTTCCAGACTAGGTGTTCACTTAGTCAATTCTTCGGAGGGTAGTGTATGTGTTCAGAGTAATTTAGATTCATCTCTAGTTTCTGAGGTGAAAGAAAAGCAAGATAGGGATTCTAGCCTTCTCAAGAAAAAAAAGTCAGTATACAATCAGAGAGTAGAGGTTTTCTCCCTAGAGGGAGATGAGGTTCTTCGTTGTTAGGGTCATTTGTGTGTTCCAGGTGTAGATGACTTAAAGTAGCAGATTCTTGCAGAAGGGCATGGTGTGCGATACTCTATTCATCTAGGGGCCACTAAGATATACCGCGACTTGGGGGAAATCTATTGGTGGAGTGGGATGAAGAAAGATATTGCAGAGTTCATGGCTAAGTGCTCTACATGTCAGCAAGTTAAGATAGAGCATCAGAAGCCTAGTGGACCTATGCAGGAGTTCACCATTCCTACTTGGAAGTGGGAAGAAGTGAACATGGACTTCGTGATGGGTTTGCCTCAAACTCATCATCAGCATGATTCATTTTGGGTTACTGTAGATAGGATGACCAAGTCAGCTCATTTCCTTCCAGTTCATACCTCTTATTCAGCCGAGGATTACGCCAAAATCTATATCAGGGAGTTGGTTAGATTATATGGTTTTCCATTATCTATTATTTCAGACAGAGGTACCCAGTTCACCTCTCACTTCTAGAAAGCGTTCCAAAAGGGTCTTGGTACCCAAGTCCATCTCAGTACAACCTTTTATCCTTATACAGATGGTCAAGCAGAAAGGACCATTCAAACATTTGAAGATATGCTAAGGGCTTGTACAGTTGATTTCAAGGGAAGTTGGAATGACCATTTGCCTTTGATTGAGTTTGCATACAACAATAGTTATCATTCCAGTATTAAAATGGCTCCATTCAAAGCTTTCTATGGTGGAAGATGTAGATCTCTAATTGGTTAGTTTGAAGTTAGTGAGGCCGCAGTCATAGGTCCTGACTTGGTTTTTGATGCCTTACAGAAAGCTCAGTTGATCAGAGAAAGACTCCGGGCTGCTCAGAGCCGATAGAAGTCTTATGCTGATGTTCATAGAAAGGATCTCGAGTTTGAGGTTGATGACTATGTCTATCTCAAGATCTCTCCCATGAAGGGAGTGAAGAGGTTCGGCAAGAAAGGGAAACTCAGTCCTTTCTATGTCGGTCCCTTCAGGATTCTTAGTCCTTAAGGCAAGGTAGCTTATGAACTTGAATTGCCTTTAGATTTAGCCTCAGTTCATCCAGTTTTCCATGTATCCTTGCTCAAGAAGTGCATAGGTGACCTAGCAGTTGTAGTCCCTATTCAGAGCATTGATGTTCAGAACAGTCGCTCTTACGAAGACATTCCAGCCAAAATCTTAGACTATCAAACTCATAGATTGAGGAACAAAGAGGTCCCTCTAGTTAAGGTTCTTTGGTGAAATTAGTCCATTGAGGGAGCTACTTGGGAAGCAGAAGCAGATATGCATACCAAGTATCCTTACCTCTTCTCTACCAATTTAGATTAAGCTCAAGGTAATAGTTTGACTTAAGATTATTTAGTTTCATATTCATGTTCCCATTATAAACGTGGTATCTACTACCATTTCATACTCTGTCATGCATTCTTGTATCAGTTCAGTTATAAAATCATGCATCAGCTATGTATTCTCATCTTGGGAAACTCAGTTTATCAGAACACTCAGTTAGCCATGCATCAGATGTGCATGAGTCTAGTATATTTAGCATGTCAGTCATAAAGTCATGTCTCATTCACTCACATCCAGTTCATGATCATTTATTATTTTCCCTCTTAGTCAGTCTCATTCAAGGACGAATGTTCTCAAGGGGGAGATATTGTAATACCCGTGCTTATTCCTAGCTAGAAACTATCTCAAGGATGCTAGTACTTGTTTTGAAATACAAATCTATTTTTTTGTACCTGTGATAATTTTGAGATTTCTACTTTCTATCACATGGAAAATTGAGTTATCTTTCTAACGATACCAATTTTGTCCAAATCCAACACTAGACGAGAAAGTTATGGATGTTTTACTCAGAACTGACCGAAACGCCCAAAGTGCGACATCCAAGTTGATGGACCACCAAACAAGTGACGGACTACCACTTTGACCGTCACTGCCAAGGAATTAGGGCCACATTCTGGATAAAGATTGACGGACGAGTTGACGGACCGTCATCCAGGCCGTCAACTCTTATCCAGTGAACCCCATTTTTGGTCCACGTATGACGGTCGAAATGATGGACCATCAAGTTCCTGACGGACCGTCAGTCGTGTCGTCACACACCAAGTTCACTTTACTTCCATGCTATTTTAACAGGGGTATTTTGGTCACTTATCACTCATTTATATATACCCAGATGAGTCTAAATTCAGACATTTTGTTTATTACTATTTCACCAAACAAAACTAGGGTTTCTCTCAAAATTTAATCTCCAAGAACAAGACCCAATCTTCCTCAAAAATAAAGGATTTCAAATCCTTCAAGTTCAAAAACATCAAGAACCTTGAGTCAAGTATGCGTATGTTCATCTATGGATCCATTTTGTTCATACAGCTCAAGAACCATGTTTTAAATATTTTGTGATTTTCTTGTTGTGATATGATCATGTACATGTTGATGATTGTTGTTTAAGTTTCAAGATGATATCTAAAGGTGATTTCATGAAGTATATGTGTTTGTTAGTTGAAACCCATGATCCTTATATGGCTTAATATGGTGAAATTCATGAACACACTTAAACTAAAAGAATGCATGCAAAGTGTTTGATAATATGCCTAGATAATAGAATTCATGTTCCATGATTTAATAGTGCTTAAATGACAAGTCCATGCACTATGCTTTACGATTTCCCATGAATTACATGTGAGTGATATGCATTGTTGTTGTGATATGGATTGACCATGCTATTGAAGCTATGCAAGTATATACATGTATGAATTTCCCTTCCATGAATAAGATGTTGAGAACTATGCTTAGTGTGAAATCCCCTACTCATGATATGGTAAATTGTGGACTCTACTCTTACCATTAAGTCAGTCATGTGTGTCAGTTTTTCTTCCATTGAGTCCTAGGGGTACTTGTTCCCAAAAAATATAGTTGTGTACCTAAAGCCATGTCATGTTATCATGATAATCTCAGTCAATCCATGATCTATAGAACTCAGTCAGGCATGTGACTCAAGAAACTTCAGAAATCTCATGATCTCAGTAAATTCTCAAATAGTAGCACTAATTCGTCAGTCAACGAAAGTCAGTTACTCATTCCATGTACCGTAAGTTAAATCACATTCAATCTCTTCAGATGAGAGTAAAAGTTATTACCGAGTGAACCCAGGGATGGGAACTCACCAGTCAGTTTAGGGTGTAATTCTTAGTAATCATCCTTGTGTTCTAGAACTACGTAGCCAGCATAGGTTGAGACATCTTAACCTTTCAGATTTGGGTTGATGAGGTGGCTTAATCCATCAGCTTAGGGTTTCCACCGTTCTCATTTTGAGTACCTACCAGCTAAGGGTCACTCACAGCTGTCCTTACCAGTGGCACGATATTGACACCCTTTTAGTTGGGGCAGAGATTAGACCCCAACTTAGCTATATGTGTTATTGGGGCATGTCAGTCAAACAAATACCTCCCACAGTTTTAGTCACAGTATCAGTAAAAAAACTCAGATAGTTCTTCAGATTTCATTATATCAGGACTGTTAGATATAGTCAATTCAGTTACAAAATGACACACAGATAGTTCCATTAGATTCAGGACTGTCATACACAGTCATCTATGTTATTAGAATTTCAGTATTTGTCATGCTAGATATCAGTGGATAATGTATTAGTGTCCAGATCTAGATATCACGTAATTACAATCTCAGTTACTACGTATGCATGTTTGCACTCTTACATTCATATCAGTCAGTCAGTTAGCATCGTTCACGCATGTAAATCTTTTTTGCATTTAGCCTACCTCACTCCTATACTCAGTACTCCTAGTTGTACTGACACATTTGCGCTATGGTGCTTTCTTTCACGTTACACCATAGGTTCACAGATACGAGCTCCAGATCAGCAATAGCAGTAATATTCCAGTCGTAGAGTTGCAATGAGTCCTCATCTATTTAAGGATGATATTATTTATTTCATTTATTATTTTAGTTCAGTTTTGCTAGACGGAGTTAGTTGGAGGCATGTTCCTTCAACTCCTTATTCAGACAGTATTTAGAGGCTTTTAGATTTGATTCAGCTTTCAGTTATTTTAGGTATTCGTTACCCCATATGGATGTTATGATTTGTCAGATATTTTATGCAGTAGAACCTTATGGCCTATTGTTCATGTTTTCTGCATTATTACATCATATATTGCAGTGTACAGGTACAGATATCAGTCATGGGTTAGCTTATGGTCCTTCGGGATCATAAGTACCGTGTAGCACTCCGATTCAGAAAATCGGGGTGTTACACCTATATATTCCATAAACACAAAATTAATCCCTTATTTTACCAAAATATACTCTTTCTCTCAAAATCCTCTCAACAACACATTAGGGTTTTCAATTGGGGATTCAAGTTCAAGCAAATTTCTCCATCAATCATCAAGAATCTTCCATCTAAGGTATGCGTAGTGTTCAACTATGGATTCAACCATTTTGCTATTGTGATATGACCATGTACATGTTGATGATTGTTGTTTAAGTTTCAAGATAATATCTAAAGATGTTTTCATAAAGTATTTGTGTTCGTTATTTGAAATCCATGAACTTTATGTTGTCTAAAATGGGGAAATTCATGAAAACACACCTAAGATAAAAAAATTCATGCAAAGTGTTTGATAAAAGTCCTAGGATGATAGAATTCATGTCCCATGATCTAAATGTTCTTAAATGACAATTCCATGCTCTATGCTTTATGATTTCACATGAATTCCACGTGATTGATATGCGTCGTTGTTGTGATATGGATTGAGCATGATATTGAAGCTATGCAAGTATACATATGTTGTATAAATTTCTCTTCCATACATAAGATGTTGAGAACTATGCTTAGTGTGAAATCCCCTACTTATGATATGTTGAATTGTGGACTCCCTTTTTATGATCAAGTCAGTTATGTGTGTCAGTTTCCTTCCATCAAGTCCTGGGGGTACTTGTATCCAAAAAATATAGTTGTGTGCCTAGAGCCATGTGATGTTATCATGATAAGCTCAATGAAGCCATGATCTATAGAACTCTGTCAGTCATGTAACTCAAGAAATCTCAGAAACCTCATGATCTCAATAAATTCTCAGATAGTAGCACTATTCCATCACTTAACGGAAGTCAGTTACTCAGTCCATGTACAGCTAGTTAAATCATGTTCAGTTTTTTCAGATGGGAGTAGAAGTTAGTACCGAGTAAACCCAAGGATGGGAACTCACCTGCCAGTTTAGGGTGTGATTCTTAGTAGTCATCCTTATGTTCCAGAACTACGTAGCCAGCGTAGGTTGAGACATCTTAACCTGCCAGATTAGGGTTGATGAGGTTGCTTAACCTATCAGTTTAGGGTTCCCACTGTACTCATTCTAGTACCTGCCAGCTAAGGGTCACTCACAGCTATTCGTACCAGTGGCACGGCATTGACACCATTCCAGTTGGGGCAGAGATTGGACCCCAACCTATCTATATACGTTATTGGGATATGTCAGTTAAGCAACTACCTCCCACAGTTTTAGTCCTAGTCTCAGTAAAAGAACTCAAATAGTTCTTTAGATTTCAGTATACCATGATTGTCAGTTATAGTCAATTCAGTTACAGTACGGAACTCAGGTAGTTCCATCAGATTTAGGACTATCAGACACAGTCATCCATGTTATCAGAATTCTAGTATCAGTCATGTTAGATAATAGTAAACCATGTATTAGCGTACAGATCCAGATATCACATATTTATGATCTCAGTTACTATGTATGCATGTTTGCACTCTCACGTTCATATTAGTCAGTTAGTTAGCATTGCTCGTGTATGTAAACCCTTTTGCATTTAGCCTACCCCACTCGTATAATCAGTACTTTTAGTTGTACCAATGCATTTGCACTATGGTGCTTTCTTTTATGTTACACTATAGGTTCAGAGACATGAGTTCCAGATTAGCAGTAGCATTCCAGTTACAGAGTTGTAGTGATTCCTCATCCATTTGAGGATGATATTATTTTATTTCATTCATTATTTCAATTCAGTTTTGCTAGACAGAGTTAGTTAGAGACATGTTCCTTTAACTCCATATTTTAGACAGTATTTAGAGCCTTTCAGATTTAGTTTAGATTTTAGATTCAGCTTTCAGTTATTTTTGGTATTTGTTACCCTATATGGATGTTATTATTTATCAGATATTCTATTCAGTTGAACCTTATGGCCTATTATTTATGTTTTTTGCATTCTACAAGTATATTATGTAGTGTACAGGTACAGATATCATTCATGGATTAGCTTGTGGTCCCTCGGGGTCATAAGCACCATGTAGCATTCCGGTTCAGCAAATTAAGGCGTTAAAAATATTTTTTATTTTAAAAGAATAGAATGACAACAATACCTTCCATCTGTGTAACCTTCTGTAATGTGGTTCAGTAGGTAATTTATTAAATATCAAACCCGATATTTTTGTGTTATCTGTTTTTACAACAAATGGTTTTGGTAATAAAAACGCTGAAAATTTTTGTATTCCTTCTACTACCTCTAGTAATTCTTTTTCATTTGTAGGATAATTAACTTCAAATTTGTTAAAAGTTTCACTGGTATATCTACAGATTTCATTTAAATTTGTTTGTAATAATACTCTCCAGTGATAGCCGGAGGCATTTATTTGTAAGACTAAATTGTCTTTTGGTTCAGGTAGTCTAAGTTTTGGACGCTTAGAACATTCTTCTTATAGATTATGAACACAAAGAGTATGTTTATCGGTCCATCCTAGATGATTTGACTTTCTAATTAGTTTTTGCAAAGGATTTCTTTTCTTTGCCAGATCTGGGATGAATTCTCCTGCATAGTTTAAACAACCAAGAAATTTTTGTATTTCTTGTTTTATTGTTAGTTTATCTGGAAATTCTGTTATTTTCTTAGAAATATGAGTCTGTAAATCTATTCTATTTTTTGAAATGTCATAAGAAAAGGTAATTCTAGAAGAATTACCAATGAAAACTCTAATAACATTACTAAAGTTTTAGGAAGATTATTTATATCTTCTGTCTAATTCATATGTTATCCACAATTGAAAGTTGGGATCTTCTGCCTTATCAGAGGAAAGACAATATGATAGCCTTAGACTGAGTGTCATCATAAGCTAAACAGTTTTCCATTGTCGATGAAGGAGAAGTACTGTGGTAGTAGTACCACTAGCAAAAGAAGAAGTCAAAAGGTATAAATATTAAACTCCAAGTTTTCATGAAACTATTAGCATAAGGAGAAATCTATCTTCATGTCTTTTAATATTTATTCATACATAATCTATGATACTAAGTACCTATAGGGAATAAAGATTATCATGAAATTTTCAATATTTAAATGAGTTATTATACTATTTTTTTTGATGAAAAAACATTAATCACCATTTTAATGGTAATTAAATTAAACAGAGATTTTCAAGAGAAAATTCTTGAAAAAATCTTAGATAACCTTTTTCAAGAAGAATGGTCTATAAATTATTATTCATATATAGATAGTGATGATGAATTATACTATTTGTAGCACTATAGAAAATGTTACAGCAAGATCTTACCAGAAAGTTTCAGAATGTTGTAGCAAGATCTTACCAGAAAATCTGCTGGTAGGTTTATCAATTTTTTAAAAATTATATACTCACATGACATAAACCAAATATAAGAAACACTGCATGATATGGAAATAACAAATAAGTAGTACAATCCATAACATATGTTTCATCAATATTGCATGGTGCTCGAAGAAATTCCTATAGAAAAAATTCATTATATTAAAGCTTCCTCTACGTAGTTACCCTTCAACAATAATAACATACCTTAATATTGTGTTCACATTAACAATTAACAATATAAAAAGAGATATTTTATGATGAAAGAAGCAAAAGAGAGTTGATAAAACCTAGAAAAAGACAACAACCCTACTTTGCCTCCTATATTTCAATTTCACATGTACAAAGTATAGTTGGGTGTTAGAAAACATTTAAGTGTTAGCAATATTTATTTTATGTGGACTTAACATTAACTTCGATGTTATTAGTTGGTGGACAAGATACAGGCTATGCATTCTTGCGGATTCCATATAGGCCTATATTCATTTCATATTATTGGTGTGGGTTGGCAGTAGTGTAGGCCTGTAGTAGACCTATGAGCTCACAATAGGGGTGTACTAGGTTAAGGCTTTTAAGCCTATAAATATAAGGCTATGTTCTCTCTCCTAGCTTTAACATAATATGTCTTCCCATAAGATGCCAGTCATCATAAGAAAAAGAGAGGAACACTCATTCTTTTTTGTCTTCGGTTACGTGTTGTAATGACGGACAAATAGTCTTCGGTTATGTGATACAATGGCGGACAAAGGTACACACATTTCCTCTCACATATTCCGCTACTTTATAGGTGTTCTTGATTTATGTGAATTTGTCGTGTGTTTATCTATTAATCTAACACTTGGTATTAGAGATTTTCACATAGATCTTGAGCCCTATTATTCATTTCATGAGAAAAATAATTGGAAATAATGCTTATGATGCACTCCATCTTAAACTTAAATCTGAAATGATTTCTTTTCCTTTTGGTTACTGACTTCGTTCCGATCGTTGCTTTATACCTTGTCAAAAGTGTCTAAATATGTTTTAAAGTGTATTGATAGTATTTGCAAATTAAAATTGTTTCATAATTTTTCACTATCATGAAAGGCAAAATCGTACTTTAAAAGACATGATAAGAAGTATGATGAGTAGATCTAACTCTCCTGAGTTCCTCTGGAGTAAAGCTATTTAAAAATCCATGTACATTCTTAATCATGTCCCTTACAAGTCAGTCCCTAAAACCCTTTTTGAGTTGTGGGCCAATAGAAAATCCAGTTTAAATCATTTTTTAGTTGGAGATGTCCTGCGGAGGTAAAGATATATAAAATGAACCGAGAACCTCGCATTGTTTTTTCATTGGTTATCCAGCTTATTCTAAAGGATACAGATTCTATTATCCTACAAAGGGAACCAAAATAGTTGAATCTTAAAATGCAAAATTTCTTGTATGTGGGACTATCCTAAACTCCATGGGCATTTAAGTATTTAATTTTGTACATGAGATGGGTTTTGGAATTGTTGAAGAGCGTGCATTGTAAGTCCCGTTTTATGATGAAATCTTATATAAACTATGAGGTTGTTTTTCCTAAACTTGAATTGTTCTCATGTGTACATGTGTTATTAGTTTGAAAAGCTATATGAGAGCATGATTTGCGTGATTACCTCTCTAGTTATGAAACTCATTGTCCTAACAATGTTATGGATTGTTATTATTTTATGAACGAATGAGAGGGTTTTTCCTTGATTTATAAATGCTTATATTTCCTAATAAAGAATTTGCATGTGATTGATGAAAGAGATGACCATCGTATGATAAAGTATTGAAAAGGGAGTAGTTTGCATAAGTTTTTATATGTTTTGAAACAAGAACTTCCTCATGTGATGTTTAAATATTTTGGATGATCATTAATATACTTTTAAATAAAAAGGGCTATGGATATGATATGGTATGAAATGAATGACTTGAATTCGGGACTGTTGCATGAAACTAAGCATTCATTGAATAAAATATTTGATATGAAAAATCTAGGAGAGGCATCATTTGTTCAAGGCATTGAGATTTAACGAGATAGATCTCATAAGTTATTGGGGTTTTCACAAAAGGCCTATATTAATTGTATTTTGAAAAGATTTCAAATGAAAAATTATAAGCCCTGTGGTGAAAGGTGATAAGTTAATCTGAGACTTGTGTCCCAAAAATAATGTTGAGAAATATTATATGAAAGATGTGACTTATTTGAGTATTTTTTTCTGCTACAATTCTTGTTTACAGAGTGTTAATTTTATTTATTTATTGATATTGGCTGAAGTAAAGTCAGCTAAACTAAAGCCTTCTTAAAAATGTGTTCTGGCGGCTATGTTATTAAAGATTCATTCATTTATTTAGTTCCATATGCTTAGATTAAAAGGTTATTTATTTTATGAAATTCAAAAAATTTAAGCTATTGTTTATAAAAGATGTCAAATTATTATTTATTTATTTATTTTACTCTATTGAAATTTGGTTTCATTTGATTTGTAACTAAATCAAATTTATAATATTTTTAATTGTGTGGTTACTTACTGTGTCACATGAGCAAATTAAGCAATGACATGTGGAATCCCTGAGATTGAATTTGTTTTGTGAATTGAGGTAAATATTGTACACCAAAGTGAACTATTTGCTTTACTTTATGAGACTTGTTTAATTCATTTTGAGGAATATCACTAAGTTAGAACGTACAATGATCTGCCCAAAAGAGATTTATTATGTGTTTTAAATTAGTATTGTGATGAAGCCCATTATGTGAAAATATTTTGATTTTAGTAAATTTATTTTCCCAAAGAGGATAGGTTTCTAATATTGAAAATATTTTCTTGCCCTGCCTAAAGGGGGCAACTTGTTGATGCTGCGGGACTCACCGTTGTTATAAGATTATTATTCTTATGCCTTGATATTTTGATAGATTCATTCATGTTATTTTGTGAAAAGTTTCCATTTATTTGAACAATAACAATGTTGAAGTTGTGGTTCTGTCGAGCTCTAACTTCAAGTGATGGAAAAAAGATCTTGAATTTACTTTGGGCATAGATGACATAGATCAAGTCTTGCATGAGGATGAGCCTCCAGATTTCACTGATTTTAGTACAGCTGCTAAAAAAGAATTTTATGATAAGTGGGAGAGATCTAATAGGCTATGCATCCTTGCCTTTAGAAGGTCGATTGTTGAGCACCTCAAAAATGGCTTGCCTGAAACTATCAATGCCAAAAAATTTCTTGCCTAAGTGGAAAAAAAATATCTTACATCCAATAAGGTTGAGACTGTAGATCTAATGAATAAATTTATAGAGATAAGGTATGAATTTACTGGAAGTGTTGAGATTACATACTTAAGATGGTCCACATTCAGTCCCAATTGAAAACTTTTGAAATAACTTTTCCTGATATTTACATTGTTCCTCTGCTCTTAACTCTTTGCCTATTGAGTTTAGCCAAATGAAAACAGCCTATAATACTCAGGATGAATCTTGGTCAATCAATGATCTCATCTCCAAATGTGTTGTTGAAGAGGGAAAAATTAAAAGGGAGAAAGGTGAGGTTGCCATATTAGCTTCTCATGATTTCAAATCAAGCTCTTGCAAAGGACCTAGGAGGTTTGAAAGATCTAATAATCATCCTTTTAGAAGGAGCCAAAAGAAGGTAATCATCTAGCTATTATTTATTTTGAGTCACACTTTATAGATATCCCCATTAATTCTTGGTGGTTTTATAGTGGAGCTACTGCTCATATTTCCATTTCCTTGAATGAGTTCAAAAATAAAAGGAATCGAAAGGAAATGGAGTCAAGAATTAGAGTCACCATAAATGTCCAAGTTGAAGTAGAGTTCATAGGAACTGTAGTTTTAGACTTAGAAACTGGTTATAAGTTTGTTCTTGAAAACACTCTTTATTCACCGTCTTTTAGACAAAATTTGATTTCTGTTTCAGTTTTAGACAAATTCGGTTATGGTTTTAATTCTCTTAAAATTAATTTGCTTTTGAACTTCCGAGTTATTGGTCATGAAATCCTATCTAATGGTTTGTTTGAAATTTTCTTGACTTCTGATTTTGAATACAACTCTTTTAATTCTAAAATTATTGGGTCTAAACGACCAATTTTAAATTAAAAAAATTAGACGTATTGTGGCATAGGCATTTAGGTCATATCTCTAAAGATAGAGCTGATAGATTGGTTAATTCTAATATTTTACCTTCTCTTGATTTTGGGGACATAATAACATATATTGATTGCATTGGAGGAAAGTTGACCAAGAAAAAAAAGAAAAAAGGGTGTTACTCGTAGTTCTGGTTTGTTGGAAATCATTCACACAGACATAAATAGTCTGTATTCCACTAAGTTATTTTATCATCTTCATCCATGACTTTCCTCGATATGATTATGTTTTTCTTATTAAAGAAAAATCAATTTCTCTTGAAATGTTCAAAGTGTTTAAAACTGAAGTAGAGAAACAACTGAAAAATATCATTAAGATAGTGAGGTCTGATCATAGGCGTGAGTACTATGGTAGATACGCTGAGACTGGGCAACGAATCAGACCCTTTGATCTTGAGCTACATCCGATAGATGTAAAGACACCTTTTTTTGAATGGTAATCTTAATGAAGAGTTTTATATGCAACAACCCTAAGGTTTTGTTGGTAAAGGCAGTGAGCACCTTATGTGTAAGTTGAAGGATCTATCTATGGCTTGAAGCAAGATTCTCGATAGTGGTACTTGAAATTTGAGGAAATTAAGACAAACTATGGGGTTTGTGGAGAACAAGATTGATTATTGCATCAATCTCAAGATCAGTGGGAGTAAGTTCATCATTCGCACTTTAATATTGTTTTATTATATTAAGGCTTTTTGCCTTACGTGTTGGCTATGTCTCATATTGATATGATCATATTGTTATTTTATTGGATCTTTCTTTTGGAGACATATATGGTATATCATTCTACCTTGTGTATTTTTTTGGTTGTTGCACATGTTGAACCTTGAAAATCAAGATTTTCTAGTGTATCACATGTTTTAGTGCTCACATATATTGTAATAAAAAATTGTAATGACGATTTTTCTATGGTACGCATGTTGATTTTAAGCGTATATATTGATAAGAAAAATTGTTTCAAAGACTAACAATGAAATAGCCTCGATTTGGAGTCCATGTTAGCTATTTCTTGCTACACTACCACATCATTTTGTTTATGTCTACAAAACTTCAGTACTAGTAATTGTGGACTGGTCATGTGTCTTTGGTTGATGCAAGTACTGCTACAGTTCAACAGTGATGTTTTTCTTAACTAAACTATGTTGGAGATGATGTTCCACCACTAAATATTTATGGCCACTATCTATTCAGCCCGAGAGTCATTTTCATAAAAATAAGATTTCCAAAAGTTTTCTTTAAAAGTTACCATTTTCCAAGTGGGAGAATGTTTGAATTATTTATTTTATGTGGACTTAACATTAACTTTTTATTTTATTTAAAGTAAAACGAGTTGATGTTATTAGTTGGTGGACAAGACACATGTCGTGTATTCTTGCGGATTCCAAATGGGCATGTATCCATTTCATGTTATTAGTGTGGGCTGGCAATAGTGTAGGCCTGTAGTACACCTGTGATCCCATAATGGGGGTGCACTAGGTTAAGGCTTTTAAGTCTATAAATATGTAAGACCCCATAAAATTCCTAGTTTAACTCAGTCCTATATAGCATGAAAAGAGGTCCTTGACTTGGAAAATTTCAGCTAAGTATTGACACTTAGTCTTATTTTTAGCCTCAATAACTCAATGGCTTTATTTTCGAACCTTACGACCTTAAAATGTCAATTCTTATATTGATTAATGATCAGGGATATCAATAGGTGTTCTCGAATGAGTTTTGGATTTTTTGGACGTTGTTTGAGGCATGTTTGGGAGTCCAAAATAGTGGATCGACGTGATCTCGGCGCATCGCATTACCCATCATATCGACCAGGAATTTTTCACCAGCCTTCAGTGTAAATTCCAGTGAGCCAACGCGATATCAACGTATTGCGTTGGCTATTGCATCAACCATCGATGCGGCGCGTTGCCCAATGCATCACTGGGCACGATTGCTGCTCTTTTAATTCCATATCCAAAGGGGTAAATAAGTCATTTTTCCACTTTATTTCATCCCTAAAACATGAGATTAAGCCAACCTAAGTACAAAACTCACTCATTATTCACAAAATCCTCTCAAGAACAAACCCTAACCCATCAATTCAAGATTCAAGTCCCAAGAAATTCACCACAACTTTCAGAAAAGTAATAATTAAGGTATGCTAGGTGTTTATCCTTGGGTTTCCTATCACCCTTGGAGTTTAAGGACCCATTTTAAACTACAAGTTCATTGAATTCATGATTTACATGTTTGAATTGGATTATGTTCATGCATATATTGATGTTGGGTTTTTAATTTAAGATTTAATTGCAAGTTTCATGAATATAAAATTGCATGTAATTGATTGATGAAATTCCCAAGTCAAAAACCCTTGAATTGTGAAATGATTGTCCACTAACTCACTTGATTTGTCCACTAACTCGGATAAAGTTTTTTGATAGAGTAATGAGCCTGGAGTTACGTAACGTTTGATAGGCTTGGTAGAGTTGGCTTAAATCAAACGTTACATAAATCCTTGCTTATTAATTTATCAAATTCCTTGAAGGTTGGTTGAGCAAGCTACATTGAGCAACGCTTATTAAAAGTGAGTTATTCAGCAGTTGGGACCACATCTTGACTGTACATCAACAAATTTTGACCTAAAAACATATGCAGCGACCCTACATGTATCCTTTAAGGCTTCTAAAAAAAGTGTTTTGAAAGGCTTCAACAATGCTAAAACTTCAAAGATAGTGTTCCTAATCAAGATCACAAGAGATAAAAAAACTCTATACCAACTTCAAAAACAGAAACGACAAACGTGAATACCAAATCAACAAGCTGGAGGCAAGCTTAAAAATTATCGAGATTAGCATACTACAGTAAGCCTCTGATCTTCTCCAAGAAATGTTGAAAGCATGCTAAGGCTAGAAAACACAATCAATTATAACCATATTGCTAAGGAAGTAATGACACTCAAACTGTCTTTCAATCTTATTTGTGGTTCCAATCAGGTCAACAGCAGTGGACCTAATCGAAATCACAAACAAGAAGGCATGGGATATAATTTAAAATTCAGAAATTGTTGTTTTCGTTTAGATTCCTTATTTTAACTGCAGTTGCTATTAGCGTAAGTTTTCTAGACTTATTATACATTATTTCAACCCTCGATACCCGTAAGACTGCTTTTTTGGTCTTCTGCTATTATCTAGAATCTAGGTGATAATATCGACTATGCTACCTAGACACAGCTCCCTAGAAAAATGACCATCTGGACTATTTTGCTCTTAGAGAAACAACAGACGCATTTTTCATTATCGAATACAACTTCATATTTGCACTTGATACAATTTCTCATGTTTTAAGATAGTTTCATCGGTCAGATTTGCTAGAAGTTACTTTCTACCCTATGTATCCTCTTCAATTAGCTCTCAGATGATATAGTCTTTCATCTACTATCCATTTTCCCTCAAAGGCATTCTCCTACCGCACCTTTTGATATATAATTATTACCCCGATCAACCCAACCATAAAAATTTGGGCTAGGGCAATAACTATATTAATTTCGTTCTTGGTTGAAGTAGTGGGAGGCTTAAAAGGCCCTCTAAGGGTCCAATGCAGCCCAAAAGTTAGTCCTATCACTATTGAATCTCTTTACAATGCCACTAAAACTAGATTCCTTCATAACGCTTGACACATAAACTGAGCAACAATCGACATTAAATATTAACAGGGTATCAGAACCATATTCATGGTCCCTCAAACTTATCAGTTCGAACCTGCCAAACTTAACTATAAAATTGCATATATCTTACTTGACTTATCAATGACTAATCGGTAAAAACAGCATCTACAAAATCAATGTACTCCATATGTGTTTCCATGATAATATTATGAGTAATACATACCTCCTACATATGAAGTGATTCCATCTGCATGTAGCTTATTCCTCCGAACCTATTTTTACTACAGTCTCTTGTGTTGGTCGGCAAAAAGTTGATCAATTTTTAGTTCCTTATATCGACAAAGAAGAGGAAAAAAATAATATCACAGAAAGAATATTGTTTATCTGTTGCATCGGATGTGGAGTCTGTTGCACCAAATGTAGAGTCTGTTGTAAAAGATGTGGAGTCTATTGTATCAGATGTGGAGTCTGTTGCAATAGATGTGGAGTCTGTTGCAATATATATATATAGTTTGTTGCAACAGATGTAGAGTCTATTAGAATACATCAAACCAGCCTTGATGGCGGTTTGATTTATTCCAATAGTTGCTTCATTTGTTGCAACATCAACAACAGCATAAACTACAAAGAAACAACAAATAAAAAACATCAATAACATAGAAACAACAATATTTGTTCCAACACTATCAACAATGCCATCAGTAACAAAGAAGCAACATCCTTGGTGCCAACACCATCAACAACACCACACCACAAGTTCCAACAACGCCAACCCCACCAACAACATCAATAATATTATCAACAAAAAAAGAAATAAATAAAATACATACCAAAAAATAATACTGCCAACAAGGCTTTTAAACTTCTCCCAACAGATCACTTTTTCACATATTGTAATAAAAATTCTCAGTTCATTTATTTAACACTTAAAAGTTCCTTCAAATTTTTTAAATAAATATGATATGGATAAATGGTAATTAAAATAAAAAAATAGATGTAAATAACTTACAAAGTAGAAGTCGAGAATGAAAGAGCAATAGTGAACCATACCTTAATGTCAAAAGGGGATCAAAATAGCAATTTTAGTCGAGGAAAAATATAGATCGATTTTGATCCGAAAGGATCTTTATGAGAAATATAAGAGAAAAGAGAGAAAAAGGTTGTGATAACCCTAAAAATGAGAGAAAGAAAAAGATAAGAGATGAATAAAATAAATTTAAGGCTGAAGCTAAAAGAGAGATGAGATAATTCTAGATTTATTCAGTACATAGATGTAGGTTTCAATATTCAATAATTAATATTCATTAATAATTTGAGGGGCACAAAGAAGACTAGTGACATTGAAAATACAAGATAAGGCTACTCAATGAACTCATTTTTTAATTATCCAAGAAATATTTTTTACCACCTTTAGTAGTACTACTTTATCTACTCAGATAGAAGCTTGCTTTAAAAAAATATATATATATTTTCAAGCAAATATGTCATCTGATGCAACAGATAGCAATATTTGTTTAAAAATCCCAACAGCTCACTCATCTGTAACAACAGATGCAAATGTCCATTTGATAATTAAATCAGATATGTCATCTGTTATAACAGATATCAATATCTATTTAAAAATTTCCAACAGCTCAGTCTTCTTTCACAGCAGATACAAATATCTATTTGATAATTAAATTAGCTATGTCATCTATTGTAATAGATATGAATATCTGTTTGAAAATTTCTAATAGCTTAGTCATTTGTTGCAATAAATTTCATTGCAAGTAATTTAGGTGGAACTAGGGATGAATGAATAATTTTATAGGGTCAACTACAACTTCAATTAAGTCTTTGCAATTGCATGGTGTTGGTATTGCGTTCATCCTAATCTGAGTCGTCGATCGATTACTATGAGTTAAAATGAGTTCTCATTACTTAACTTAATATTAAGATAGTACCTAAATTGATTTAGGTGGAACTAGGGATGAATGAGTTCTCATTAACTTAATGCTAAGATAGTACCTAAATTGATTTATGTGGAACTAGGGATGAATGAGTTCATAGGGTCAACTACATCTTCAATAGAGTCTTTGCAATTGCATAGTGTTGGTATTACGTTCATCCCAACCAGAGTCGTCGATCGATCACTCTGAGTTAAAATGAGTTCTCGTTAACTTAATGTTAAGATAGTATCTAAATTGATTTAGGTGGAACTAGGGATGAATAAGATCATAGGGTCAACTACAACTTGAATTGAGTCATTACAATTGTATGGTATTGGTATTGCTATCACTCTGAGTTGAAATGAGTTCTCATTAACTTAATGTTAATATAGAACCTTAATTGATTTAGGTGGAACTAGGGATGAATGAATGAGTTCATAGGGTCAACAACAACTTCAATTGAGTCTTTGGAATTGCATGGTATTGGTATTGCATTCATCCCGACCCGAGTCGTCGATCGGTCACTCTGAGTTAAAATGAGTTCTCATTAACTTAATATTTTAAAAACTATATATTTTAAAATTTTAAAAGTTAATTAAGATCAATTCGGATCGAATTAACAATTTAAAAACTTGTCATTCTTTTCCAAAATTACAAGTCAACCCATATAAATTATCCGTTTGCGTGAAAAACTTTTGCTCATTTCAAATCTAAAATTCTCACTCTTCTCTCTCTCTCTCTCTCTCAACAATACATAAAGCAGCTACTCAACATATTGCTCAACCCTTCAAAATAAATCGATTTTCTTCCCATTTTCAACCACATAGTTGTTATTTTCGACTTTATTCTCACTTGTATCTGTCGTTTTATCTTTCTTCATAGGTAACAGAGTTTGAGAAGAGTTCTACATTTTTTATTTATTCTAAAAATTAGGGATTTTTAGTTAATGATAAAAAAAAAAGACTTTTAGTTGTATTATCTTCGAGAATGGGTTAACAATTTTGAGTTTTGATGCTAAACAGTAGGAAGCACCCAAGAAAATCCTAGTTTTTGTCTCAGTGTTTTATTGACTATCATAGTATTATTAGATGGTGTTTGTGGTGGTGGTGGTGGTGTCGGTATTTGTGTTTTTGGTGGTGGTGTCGGTGGTCTTGGTGTTGGTATTAGTGGCATTGGTGGTGATCTTGGTGGCATTGGTTGTGGTGTTGGTGGTCCATCTGTTACAACAGGTGGAAGATCTATTAGGACATATTAAATAGGTCTTCAAACTGCTTCCCCATCTATTCCAAAAGATGGGTTATCCATTGGAGTATTTTTTTGTAATGTGCCATAGAATAATTTAATGAAATTTGTCTTACCTTTCTTAAAAAAATTATGCAGACATCAAATGCAATGTATTTTTTATTTTTATATCGTTTGTAGTTAAAAGATGTCTCCTAAAAGAAAAGAAACTGAAAGTGGATCAACTTTTGACCACTCAACAAAAAAGGCAAGAGTACAGATAGTTTCGGAGGAACTTCCTGAACAATCTCAGTAAGGGAAAAATAAAGCTGAGGAAAATGAGAACTCCTTCTCACCAATGGGGTGTGAATTAATATCAAAATCCCAGCATTATCCTTTCAAAACCATTAGTATCAACAAATTTCGAGTTGCGATATCGATAGATAACCCTAACAAAGTAATTAGTGACCTTGTACTTAAATGTCAGTTGGGGAAATGTTTTAATGAACTTAGGAGTATTATGAAGAATGAAAACATAGACAGACTTTTTAACAAGAGCTGCTTTGCATACTTTGTTGAGCTGCCTGAGGACTGCACTCTTTGTTTCCTAATGAGCATGGTATATGGTCTTCTCAAGCGCAAAATTAAGTATGTGAGGGATGATAAAGATTTAAAGGAGTGAAAAAAAAGATGGATGAAATTTGGATCAACTACTGTGGCATACCGGTTTGTTTTGGATTGAAAGAGTTTGCCATAGTGATGGGTTTGAGATGCGATCGTCCAGAAGAGCCTCTCATCAAGGAAACAACCCACAAAGGGTCCAACAAACACAAGGGAAAAAAGATGGGTTGTTGGGAATTGTTGGACATAGCTATAAAGTGGATGATTTGATGGCAGATCTCGAGGATAAAAACATACCAAAGCACTGCAAGGAGAAATTGTGCTTAGTTTAGTTTGTCCATTTCGTTTTATTGGCAAGAGACGTCAGGAAAGTCATAGAAGATGATTTTTTTGGCGCTTGTTAGTGATTTTGAGAAATTCAATGATTATTCCTGGATATACGACACCTACTACTTTACTGTCGAATATTCACTGACAAAGTTATCCCCAAAGACGACCACATTATACGGCTTTCCTTGGGCTTTCATGGTAAAATTGATCACTATTTTTACTTATTCGTTAATTTATATTGACTATAATTATTATGACTTTTTTTTGCTTGCTTTCTGTTTACATTTTTTAGGCTTGGGCATATGAAGTCATTCCTTCCCTCTGAAAGCTGTTCAAGGATTACCCGGATGAGGTTTCTCATCCAAGGATCCTTAGGTGGTTGGCTGCAAATGGCAGCGAAAAATTACTAAGGAGGCTGATATCTTTAACCCTCCAGATGATTCAGTATGTCTTTTTTAACAAAAATAATTTTCATCAAAGAAAGATATTGAAAAAAATGTGCCATCTGTTGTAACAGATGGGTCATCTGTTGTAACAGATTACCTGTCAACTGTAACTGGTGTAACAGATGGGTAATCTATTGCGACAGATGATCCATATTTCATAATAGATTAACCATCTATTGCTCTGGTTCTCTGAACCCAACTCAACAAATTACCCATCTACTACAAATTATGCAATAAATGGGTAATTTGATGCAACATATTGTCAATCTGTTGTGACATACAAATCAGTTTTTGCGGCAAATAGATGTCTGTTGCATATGTTGGATGTGTTAACATATAACCTAACTGACTATAAATTATTATTATATGATTTAAATGCCTCCTATCTTTTTTTATAGGTTGTTCATCCTTGGATCGTGCCTATTGATCATGAGTTGAGGATGACTTCTTCTATTACTCTAGGTCCTGCTGGAACAAAAGTAGACCCAACGGTGAAGTTAATAAAGAAGGAATTGGATGGAACAACAGACATAAGAAGAGCAGTTAGGCAAGGTTAGCCTAATGTTGAAGCTCTTCACAACCAACCCAGTGCAATAGATTTGGATACTTCTTCTGGGGGTATTGTTGGTGGAGTTGTTAATGATGGTGGTGGCCATCTTGATATTGTTGCTGATGCCTGTCATGATTATGAGCATGTTGGTGCTTAGAAAAAAATAAATTTATTTGAAAACACCACTTGCACAGTTCCCTCTCACCCCTACACTGGTCCCTCACATCCTTATAGTGGTCATCTTACCCCTCTTTACCCTTATATTCTCATTGCAAATACAAAGTGTGCAAGGACAGTGAGGATAAACTCCTTGGAAAACTAGAGACTATTGCTGAAGCTACCAAGGATTTGAAATCCAAGAGGGGTGTCATACCATCTAAGAAGGTGGGGGAGATATACACTCCTACAGTGGCAGCTAGGAGGAAGACAAGAAAAATTAGACAAATACTCTCTATTGTGAAAACATAAAAATTACAACTCCTTCCGCTCTAAGAGCTGTTAAAGTTCAGGGGCCGCTGAAGGAAGTGGACATATACGCGGCACTTGGTGATGAGGCAAAGAAGGAATTGGATGAAATCATGACTGATGAGATGAAACCTCCAGAAGAATACACCATGCATTCATTTGACGCCTAAGACTTCAGGAGTATTACAAATATGTATGTGTGGTACGTGGACAATGTAAGTTTACTTTTGCTAACCTAGCCTTTCAATCTACTCCATGAAGAAGAAGCTACGCAGCAGATGTGTAATTTGTCGTAATAGCTGGGTATTCTATTGCAACATAATACACATCTGTTACATAAGTTGCGTTAGCTGGGTAATTTGTGAACTGATTCAGAGAACCCTCTGCAACAGAATCTTTCCACTGTATTTTTCTTCTTTATAATTTCTAACCTTTTTTTTAAATTGTCTTCTTATACCACTATATGTTGATGAAATTCTCTGCCTCATGAGGGGCATGCAATTAGCATACTCGAATGTTTATGATGTTGCCGATAGAATAATAGACCTCAACTTCTACAATAATTTCATGAGTAGGTACGATGATCTCTGTAGGCAGGCTGATCCCAATGGCCAGATATTTGATAAGTTAGGTTTTACATTCCAATGGGATGAATACGTGATTAAATATATTTGAGGAAAGAGGCCATATCCATACGGCAAGAGCTAGACCAAGGCAAAGAGAATCATTGCAGTCATGAACATGGAAATTAAACATTTTCTCATTAATGAGATACTACTCTGTGAGGGAAACATTAAGCTTTATGACTGCAACTTACCTGTCTTCAATGAGGACATATTTTTAACCCACATGAAGCCACTCTTGAAGTTGTTCCCTAAGTTGTTGACGCAAAGTAAGCTGATAGATTATTTGTCGGTGGAAGTATTAAGGAAGGAATCATAGGATTTTGAAGGTCAAAATAAGAACATCCAGCTCTAAAAAAATAAAATTATTGCAGCGTGCGGGCCATACTCACTTACATACATTGAGTGTTTGCTGACCAATACAGAAATAACTGATATGTGAATGCCTTTGTGGGAAAGATGCAAGAAGTCTGGGCTTATGGGGTACTAACTAAATGGTTGGAGCCCGTGTGTAAATAACAATATGTACAAATACAGAAACGAACACGATAACAATTTATTATTTCAAGCCACTTTACTTTACATGTAGTGGCAATAATTTTTATGTCTGGCAAAAGTTGAATTTTTATAATGCAACAGATTGTATATCTGTTGTAACAAATATAATACCTGTTGTGATAGACTGATTATCTGTTGGAATAGGTTGGTCATCTATTGCATTATGCAAATGTTTCCCAGTCTGTCTGTCATAACAGATATACAATCTATTGCAACATATATCTATCTATTGTAACTGATAGGTAATCTGTTGGAACAAATCAAAAAAGTAGGAAGACATGTTATATAGTTTCCAGTAGATGACCTACATGTTGCAATATATGTCTAAATTTGTTTAATAAGATATGTCGTTTGTTGCAGTAGATGTATTATCTATTAAGATATTTGAATCTAGTATTCTATTTCAATTAACATATTCAAAACTAAGGATTAAATTATATTCATAGATAGCATAAAATAAATTGAAGCCTTAGAAAATTACATGAATAAACTTAACAAATAAATGAAATATAAAAAAAATTATTATGGGTACAAATGATCTACTCTACAAATAAATCAACAAGTTAAATCAAGGAGGATAGGTTATTAAATTGACGGACTCAAGCTATAAAGATCTAATCAATATGGACAAGTTGAACTTCATCCGGTGCTACAGAATTCGGCTTTGTTCATCGGGGATCTTTAATGTCGCTTGCGTACGACTTTTGAGCTTTCACTTCTCTGTATTTCTATAAAAGAGCAGTATATCTTTTGTGGATTAATCCAATATCAAGGACATCATTTGGTACTTGTAATCCATCGCTCAAATACTTGGCGTAAGCAGCAACAAAAGGACCGCAATCCCAGCATTTCAAAAAAATATATAATCCATATCTTGCAATTCATGTAAGAGTTGTGAAATTTATGGAATGAAACTAAATCATGATACTTATACTTACAGGCTACCAATGGTTTGTTGAGCAATTTTCTTCAACATATTGTACATCAAATGGATGACCTATTTTATCCAGGTATGCTTCAATCATAGACCAATTAGTACAAACCTTTTGGTCCAAAAATTCACTCATATCAAGGTAAGTAGCCAATATTTTGGCCAGCTTTTGTATCTCAAGCGACAGCCCAAAATGTCTCCTTCGCGACATCGAGTCATAAACTTGAATGCACCTATCTTTTAGAATGACGACAGCCAATATCCAATGGAATTCATCACCATAATTGATTGGGATATACACTTCATCGACCAAGTGCCATGGTAAGCCAGCTGGAATGCTAAAACCTTTGATGATGTTGATTAGGCATTCCTCATTTTGAAAAACTTTTGGCTGTTGTTGACAATACCTATTGTAAGTATTATTGATGTAAACTTTGTACAAACAATTGTCTATCGTGTATCTGTATTATTCTGGTGTTTGCAACTTGGCCTTCTTTCGGAGGCCTTCTATCAAATTTTTGTTTTTGAAGCTTGGAACAACAATGGACACCAGGTCATCATGATCACTCGACTTGCTTTTGCCTTTTTTGGGTGTGCAGGGTACTTTTTTTAGGTTAGAGTAGTTATAACTTAAGAAAGAAAAGGAGGATAATATTTTAGTCTAGTAACTATGGCAAACTCCTTCCAACCAAAACAAACAGGCATGCCACAGTAATTTATCCACTCCCCATCTATCTTACCTTTGTTTTCATACATAAACCTGCACATGAGAAGATCATTTGCCATTTTCATCTAGAAACAAGCATTGTTTTTCTCCAGCAAATCAAGATATTGCCCAAAGCAACTTTCCCTGAAATAAGAATCTAATTTTTATTCTCGGAGTATTTTTCTAAAGGTGTCGAAAGATTTTTCCATGGATGACTTAACCACGAAATTACCCGTTAAACCTGTGGTACCGTCGCACTGCATTCTCATAGGATAACGATCAATACTGAAGGTTTTGACCAAATCTTCGGTGGAAAGGCTATTAGCATTTGGATCATCTCTTTTAAAACATTCCTCCTCCTCGTGTTCATTATCTTCTGCTCCTAATTGAGATAACGCTTGTAAAGCAAGCTCATAGAGTAGTGAATGTATCCGAGCTGTTTCACTTGTTCCTTTACTTGGACTTGATTCGGTTTCTTTTCCTTTGGGAGCCATATTATCTTAAATTAATAGGAACATAAAATATATTATAATTAATTAATTCATTATTAAAAAGGATAAAAGTAAATCTAATAGTAAAATAACAGTTCCAATAGACCACACATCTATTGCACCAGGTATATTATCTGTTGCAACATATAACCGACCTGTTGCAACGGATGAGTAAACCATTGGATACAATAAAAATAAATCACTAATTTATTGCACCAGGTAGTTTATCTAATGCAATATATATCCAACTGTTGCAATGGATGAGTACACCATTGAAAACCATAAAAATAAATCACTAATTTTTGCACCAGGTAGCTTATATGTTGCAACATTTAACCAACTTGTTGTAATGGATAAGTAATCTATTGGAAACAGTAAAAATAGATTACTCATCTGTTGCACCAGGAAGGTCATCTGTAGAAATATATAACCAACTTATTGTAACGAATAAGTAATTCGTTGGAAATAGTAAAAATAGATCCCTAATCTATTGCACCAGGTAGTTTATCAGTTGCAATATATAATCAACCTGTTGCAACGGATGAGTAATACATTGGAAACAGTAAAAATAGAACACTCATGTATTTCACTAGGTAGTTTGTCTGTTGCAACATATAACCAACCTGTTGCAACGGATGAGTAATCCGTTGAAAACAGTAAAAATAGATCACTGATCTATTACACCTGGCAGGTTATCTATTGCAACATATAACTAACCTATTGCAATGGATGAATAATTTGATGGAAATAGTAAAACTAGATCACAAATCTGTTGCACTATGCAGATTATCTGTTACAATATATAACCAACCTATTGCAACGGATGAGTAATCCGTTGGAAACAATAAAATAGATCACTGATTTATTGAAACATATCACTCATGTATTGCAAAATGAGTTATCTGTTGGATCAATATTATTTAGATTTCTTCCAAATAGAAGAGTCGTCTGTCGCAATAGATGAATGATTTGTTAGATTGTTCATCTATTACATCAGATTTTCATAGTTGCATCAGATTTGCATTTGTTGCATCAGATGTTTCATCTGTCGCATCAGATGTTTCATCTGTTGTGACACCATTTTTAGCAAGACAAACAACAAATCAACCCAGCAACAAAAACACATCACACACACACACACTAAGAACATCAGTGGTGACCAAAAATCAACAACAAATTCGAATCAACAGTTCGACAACAAGAAGAAGAAATGCCAAAAATTAGAATTTTATTTAGTCCACATTTCAAATTTATGCAAGAAATATTGAAATTGTTAACCAATACTAGAAGACTAGTTGGCTCAAGTTCCTCTGTTTCGTCATAATTTTTTACCTGTGCAAAAAGAAATGGGACGACGAAGAACTCGAAGTTGTTGTCGCCTGAGAAATCTTCACATCGATTGATGGTTGAAAGTCAAAAAGAAACTCACCCAACTATTTATCGCCAGAGGTTGAAGTCGCCGAGGATTGAAGGGAGAAATTTTGCAGAAGTATTGGTTGGGAGAGAGTTGAGAGAAGCTGTCGAGAGAGAGATGAGAGAGACGGTTGATTTGGATTGAAGAGGGGTATGGGTTGATTTGTATTTTTGAAAAGATTACAAAGTTTTGAAAATATTAATCAAGTCCACAATTAACTTAATCAAGTTTTCTAATAATGTTTGACCCTTTAAGTTGGTCAATGTCACCAATCCTTCATTTAAAACTTAAAAGACACCTTTCTTCAATTTTCTCAATTTTGTATGTAACTCATTGTTAAAATCATTTATTATACTTAAATATGTAAAGGTGAGCAGCACTATAGAAGTGCCAACAACGAATTATTTGGCCCAGTTCAACATTTTAATTGGCCCTGTCCAACTTTGAGTCTTCGAAATTTGATCTGTAGCATCATGATGTGCGAAAGTTAGTCTAAAGTCAGCAATACTTGTGCATGTATCTTCAAATTTTTAAATGAAAAATATTTTTAGTAGTGCTGCATGTGATACACGTATCTCGCACGAGATGCACATATAATACATACAAAAGCTAATTTTATTGAATATAATTGAAAACTCATATTATCAAAGCAACTTCTTTTTATTAAAAATGGATCAATCTTTAACGTTCATATATAAATTCAAAAAAATAATATATTGCGTACAGAGAGATTAAATGAATACATATATACATTTTTATTAAAAAATAGAAATCTAAAAACCAGGCCATTTACTAATCCAAAAAGTATAAAAATGCTACTACATGCCCCAAAATTTAAATAATGCAATTTTATTTTTACTAACAGGAATTGCTAATGTTTGCTCTCGTTAATCATGCTACTGTACAAGAATGAGAGTGTAAGTTGGACAGAGACGAAACTGCCAACATGGTACGTTATTATCGGCTCTATGATAGTTTTATTCGTGATAGCTATCATTTCAAGTTGCTTTCATCGTCATTTTGCATCTGATGTGAAACTTGTATATAGTGTAGGATTAATCCCTTAGATAATATAGAGATGCAGTAGTTTATGCAGATTTAGTTGACTTGCTCTAGTTTATGTATTTTGAATAACTTAGTGGACTTCCCTATCACTATTGTACATTAATATATTTTATCTTTATTTAACTTCAAATTCAACTACAAACTTTTTTTTTGTTACACTGTATATTAATATCATTATAAAATTGTCAAGTAGTTTTTGTTGAAACGTGGGGTGCACCACCATTAAGGGACCAAGTCCCTGAGGTGAGGAGTATAACAGTAAAACAGTGAACACACAATAATTGCAGAACATAAAAGAACATGCAGATTTATATGGAAACCTCATTGCTAAAGGGGGGAAAACATGGCGTGCGCTCACAAGCTCTCAAACTCCACTATAATTAAAACTCATTGATTATAGACTCCAATGAACTTAACTCTAAGTTCTTCAAGTTGTAATAACTCTACTACAAATGTCACCTGCACTCTCAATATCCATTAACTCTAATTGACACCACTTAGGTAACCCTAAAAACTCTACAGCAATAAGAAAGCTTTACTCTTATAAATTTAGTAAATCAATTACAAAACAAGACTCATGAACTCTTAGCTAAAAGCAGTAACAATTTAAAACATGAGCTATGAGAGTTTTTGACACCATCAATAATTTCTCTGATGTTGCAAAAATCGTGAAGGAAGAGGCATCTCTTTGTATTTATAGTAATGTAGATATAAGGGTTGAATTTTGACTGGACCAGGTGTCTAATCAGGTATGTTATGCACCTGCCCAATTTGTTGCACTAACGAACAAAACTGTGCAGAGATGTGACAGTTGTACCAGGACAAGGTTTGTAAGGGACCTGGTCCTCCAATATCAACTAGACATCATCAAAACATGAGATAACAATTTTCTCCCTTTTTTATGATGAAAAACCATGACCTCAGGCCATTAAAATTCATTTAAGCACTTGTATCTACACCAACATTCTTATTTTAGTGTCATCCCTTCACTCTCATATCACATACATCACAACAACATCAAAGTGTGTGTTTCCCCTATCGACATTCCCCCTAAATCAGCATTCTCCTGTACATTCACATTTATTACTCAAGGCACCTGTTCCCTACCATGTTGAAGGCAATCATATTCCCCCTTTTGGCATCATAAAAAGTAAGAATAGTAAATCGAGATTGAAGTAAGCACAAATCAATTCACTCATAGCCACTGGGGCAACACTAATATGAATGAACAACTATAAAGAAGGAGAACAAGTTGATAGACACAAAGATTTCATTCATGAAAGATAGAAAGTGACATACAGTGCAATAAAAATTAACATAAACTCTTGATCCTAAAAAGCCACAGGAACCAAGAAGGGAAAATTGACACAAGCTCTAATAAAAACAAACAGGGGGCTTAGGTAGAAGGAAGTTTATGAGAGAGAGAGACTTGAGTAACATGTCCATTATAGCATTCTCTACAGCATGAGCATTCAGTAGCTTCTTAGTGAGGTCCTTAACTTCTACATTCAGTCCTCTAACCTCCTCAGTGAGTGTTGTAACTTTAGTTTGGAGTTTTGTATTTTCTTCTACAAGTACTTTAACAGTACCTAGTCCCTCAGAGGCAAGTTGCTGATTCTTCATCTTTAAGTGCAGAATATTTGTACCCTTAGTAGCTAACCTAACTCTTATTTCTCTATTTATTTACTCAATTTCTCCTGGACTGATAGCACCTCTAAATACTTGGGACATAGTCCCTACCTTTTGATGAGTTGTGATTTTACCACTCATACGCACTAACTATTTATGTGCACAACCATGTTTGTAAATTTAAATGAGAGAAAATTGTTATTTAATGCACTGATCTTCATATTTTGCAGGTCTAAAATTTAGAAGGATGAAAGATGTGGATTGGAGCTCAAAAAGAGATCAAATGGACAAAAAAAGAGTGCAGTTAGAGACCTGATGCTATTAAGCCTCAGTTACCGCGACCAAGATCATCATGCCGCAGTCGCGGTCGGTCAAGACGGGCAGCACAATGCAATCACAGAACAGAACCACGTTCATGGTCAGACCTGCATGATCATGGTTCTACGAGAATATCCCCAAGGGCAGATTTGTAATATTTACATAGAGGAATTACAAATAATATATAAGCAAAAACCCTTTCTTATCTGGGTATTGCTTACCTTATAAGATATTTTGAATTGAAAGCTTGAAACCGTAATTGGGAAAGTGTGTAACTAATTTTGAAGGCTTGATTTCTAATCATTTTTGCGAAGAATGAATACTTTGGATAATCCTTATGGTATATATCTCTTTACTTTATTCATGAGTATCTAAGTAATTTAGTATTGGAATTATGTTGAACTAGAGTGTAATTTTTGTGTGGGTATTGTTGTGTTTGCATGATTGTTAGTTGTTGAGTAAGGATTTCACCATTACTTGAGCTTATGAGTTGGAATTTGATGGGTAAAAGCCCTAAATCTCCAAATGGGTTTGATGAGTAAAAACCCCAAACTCTAGAAACCCTTTATCATCCTCAAAATAGGGATGAAGGTGAATATGAGGTAACCCATAATATCCTTGAAAGAGGGTTATAAGGAGACAAGGCAATGGTGGACAATTAATCCTATGGTTTGCTCCTTTTTGCAATCTTAGAATAAGTGTGTTAGGAGTGTAAATCAAGTCAAGAGCATCATCCTAGAAATAGGAATGCTTGATTGAGGTTTTGAGTAATTATTAATTTCACACTTATTAGGTGCTCGAAAGAGCCAACGAGTGAAATCATTATGGTTTTATCGAAAGATTAACCACAATGACCTTTGACCTAGCCTATCCTTTAGTTAACAACTAAATTTCATACTAAACCATCATTAACCCATATATTTTTACCTATAGGTAGACATAATCCCATGATTTCCCCCAACATTGTTTCTTAAAATGAAAGTGTCATCTCTTGATCATTTGCTAAAGATTGTATAACAAGTTTCCAAACAAATCCCCCCATTTTATTTTACATGTTATTTTTGTTAGCATTTCGGGTAACCTCGTAGTAATTTGAGAACCCATAAGGTTTGAAGTCTATAATTCATTCTTTGAGATTCGACAACAATTCAAATTGGGTTACTTGACAACGATCGCCTCACCCCTCAATTATGGGAGTGAGTTGAGCGTTATCAAAATGGCATCATTGCCGGGGAGCGAAATATAGATTCTGCTTGTGCGGTGTCATTCTTACTTAGGAATACCCAGAGTGGTATAATTTACTTTATTTGTTGTTTTTGAATTTTTTGTAGGTGATCAAAGTGTAAATGGAGAAATGAACAATAAAACAAGCAATATGGGCCCCTTCGATGCCCCTCTTGATGATTAAGGCCAATAAAATGAAGTAGGAAAAATAAGCCCAATTTGCATCTCGCCAACCAACGGGAATGGAGTGTTTCATATGATTAGTGTTATGCTTCACATATTGCAAATGAAAGGGTTGTATGGGGGTCAAGCATATGAGGACTTAAATATCCATTTAAAGAACTTTGTGGAAGTTTGTGCGCCAGTTAACATAGCACATATTACACAAGAATACATCTGGCTTCATCTTTTTCCATTCTCACTAATGGGTGAGGCAGTTTTATGGCTTCGCTCACTTCCGCTTGGCTTACTTACATCATGGGAAGATCTTAATAAGGTGTTTCTTGATAGATACTTTCTACCATCAAAAATGCTTCAAAAGTGGGATAAGATTGTGAATTTTCGGCAAATGAGTAGGGTGTAAGGTACGGACAAAATGGTCTGTGAATTGAAGGGTGATTTTTCCCAACTCTTTCAAACAATGGTGTCTCACTCTGCCTCTATCAAGTAATTAAAGACCCAAGTCGAAAAAATCTCCACACAATTAAATGTGAGGCCTAGAGGTGGACTTTCAGGTGACACAATTATTAACCCAAAGAATGACGTACAAGTCTTAGCTATTGTCACAAGGAGTGGGAAAAACTTGATGAACCTTTCGGGGGAGAATTGAGCAAAAATTTGCCCAAGGCTAAAACAAAGAAGATGAAGCCTCAAAGTAGAGAAGCAAATGATGAGAAGAAGATCGAAGAAAGTGATGAAGAGGTGGTTGAAGCTGAAAGGCCACAATTTGAAGCAAGACCAACCATCCAAGTTCCTCCCCCATTTCCTCAATGTTTGCATAAAAAGTAGGAAAATGACAAATTGAGGAAGTTCATGGCCAAACTTAGCAACCTATCGATAAATATCTCATTTCTTGAGGCAATCCAAGAGATCCCGGGATATGCTAAGTTGATATCCAAGAAGAAACTTGTTGAAGGAGACACTATTAAGGTCACTTATGGGTGTATCGCTATCATGGATAAAAAGGTTGCATAAAGGAAAGATGACCATGGAGCATTCACTATCCTTGCACAATTAGGATGCATGAATTTGCAAAAGCTCTATGTGACCATGGTTCAAGCATCAACTTAATGTATTTTTCATATACAAGAAACTTGGTTTGGATACCCTAACGCCAACCTCTATACGACTCTTGATGGCGAACGGGTTTATAAAAAGGCCGGTGGTATATTGTTTGATGTCCTTGTGAAAGTGGAAAAGTTTATTCTCCCAACGTATTTTGTGGTATTGGATTATGAAATGGACCAAAAGGTGTCTATCATTCTTATTCATCCTTTCTTGGCCACTGAGAGAGCCATGGTCGATCTAAAGCTTGGGGAGATAAAATTTAGAGTCTAAGAGGATGACGTCTCTTTCAAAATTTGCAAGTCAAAGAAGCAAACTGAGTTACAAATAGTATCCATGGTGGATGTGGAAATGAGAAGGTGTATGAGGAGGGGTCCGAAGACCCAACTTGAGAATGAAGGATGGAAGACGTCGTGCCACGATGATAACTAAGACGTTGGGTGGGAGGCAACCTAAAAATACCATGAGAGTGGATCATATCTTTTTTCTTATGTTTCTGTAGGGTAGAGGTTATCTTTTGCATTTGAATAAAATGCATTTGTGGCACTATGGAGTGCATTGGATAAGCTTTAAAAGAAGAAAATGTGTAAATCTGCATTAAGAACTAAATAAGGGAAAATAGGGGAGCGGAATTTCTCTTAGTTACCACGATCGCGGTCACCAAGAGCGATCGTGGTCACGTGTGTGTCTATGATTACGGTCTCTTAACCGCGATCGTGGCCACTTCAGTTATTTAACCCCTAGTTTCCCTCATATCCCTTACACTCTATTTCAAGATTGTACTCTCTAATTTGGACTAATTTCTGGCCAAGTTTGTGAGCTCTCAAATAGAATCCTTACATCCCTTTGCATCACAACTCCAGTAGGTGACATGAATCCATGCCTTTGCTTTTAAAAATAGGTCATTGAATGCATGATTAAGAAAGGGCCTAAAATTTTGATCGTTATGTTTTCCATGTTGTCATAATTGGTATTAGTGATGTTGCCTATTTGATTAAGGTGTGCACACAAGTGAAGAAATCTTGAGTACCCAATGACGTGTGAAAAAGGTTGACAAATGCGATATGCATACCAAGTGTTTGATAAAATGCTCAAATAAACTTTTAATATTAATATTTGCTTTCAAAACGACATTCACACACTTATTAGCATTGTTCCAATGATCTTCATATGCATCTATATTGTAAAACATGCTAGTAGCTTAAATTTGGAAAAAATCTGAACATGTAGAGCTGACATAGATCACGATCACGATCACGATCATAGATCATGATCACGATCGTGATTGCAGTAACTGAGGATAGTTTCCTGCCATGCCAAAAATCCTGCACTTCCAATCTTTAGTCAAGCAACACCAAGCACCTAGTCCAATGAACTTTAGTGATCAGTATAGCACAGCGTGCATGGTTAAAATGACATTGAAAGATATAATGTGTGCTTAGTGCTTTCACGACGACCTCATTGATAAATATGATCACATCCGATTCATGGCAGCCGAGTGCCACACTCATTACTATATTGATATTCTGAGGACAAAGCTTTTCCTGGAGAGAGACAAATTTTCTTGGTGAATGCGTTGGAGAAGCTACCGGCATTTTATGACAAACTTGAAGCCATAGGATGGCAGTGCTTTACCCTAGATCCATGTATTACAAATGAATAATGGGTCCATGAATTTTATACAAACATCAGTGAAGTATCTTTTTTGGACCCACTCAATGAGACTATCAGGATTCGAGGAAAGCCGGTGAAAGTTGGGACTAAAAATATCAATGATGTTTATGGGCTCAAGCAGGTAGACATGGGTTAATTCAAAGCGAAGGGGTGTAAATCGGGGAATTGGTTGGTACAATGGCTATAACCCGGAAAGGATATCTAGTGGACTAAAATGAAAAGCAATATTTCCATGAACGACTTCACTTTCAAGGCTCAAATATTATTGCACATCATTTATAGCCGAGTTTCTCCTTGCACCCATATGATAGCAGTCCCAGAATTATGTGCTAAGATGGTAGTGTTCATTCTAGATAGCATCCCTATAGATGTTGGTCAACTCATGGTTAATGAACTAGATCATTTCAAGAACCAAGGTGGTACATATCTATTCTTCCCCTCCTTGATTATAGAGATTTGCAAAAGAGCGTGGGTGAAAGAGTATGCTAGTGATACATGGGTGTGCCCTAGTGCCCCCATCTACCCCTTGAGGATTCGAGGTGAGGGAACACCTGACAAAAGAAAAAAAAAGAAAGATTGATTAGGAAAAGCTGGCATGCAGTGAGTCCAAGTCTCATAGGCTATCCACCACGAGACCTCTTGAGGAGATTAGTGTAAATATTGCCACCATCAAAGAGCTTGTGTCTAAATTGCCCTAAGAAGCGAGAGATCCTTCCACCACTCATTATTCTTACATGTCATATACCAATTATGAGAATTACAAGGATGACCAAAATGAGAAATAATCCACCATTGGTAAGCTTGAGAAGGCCTATTTCTCTTTGGAGGAGTCACACTGAGACATTCGGATCATACATAAAAAAATAGTTGCAAGGGCAAAAAAGAGATATGAGCTCTTTATCAGGATGTGGAAAGGTGCGAAGGGCCTATAGAAGTGCCTAATACTCGGGATAGACTTCCTTCTTCTTGGGTGGACAGTGACGATGAGGCCCCAACCGAATGGTCTAATCTTGAGGAGGATGGTGGTGATGTAGAGTCTGAAAGTGATAGCAGCTCATGATGCGGTTTTAGGGAGCACCCTTATCTCTCTTTTATCCTTGATTATTTATGCAGTGGGGAACACTGCTACCTTTTCATTTGGGGGTGCCTCCTTATTCATTTAATCTGGGCTTGTATTATTGATATTTATGCATATTTTTCTACTCTTTTGGCTAATTCTTATTTTATTTGGGTTGTAATATTCGGGCACTCTGATAGTGCCCATATATGGATAGATTAGTTACTTTGTTCTTAGTGTGTCTTTCTATTTTAGTTTTAATGATTGGGTTTCTAACCATAGATGTAGGGAAAATATGAGTACCCATGGCTACTAGGCCAAAATGCAAGGAAAGTCTGAATACCTGTAGCATTGATGTTTTGGAATCATATATACCCATTGATAAAAATTAACCATATGGGTGGTTCACCCGTATGATAGTTTGCAATGTGAGACTATAACTTGGGTTGCTTCCATGATTAGCAAATTATGTGTGGTGCGAATACAAAATCAAACACCCCCTCCCCCCTTTCCAAAAATTTTGCAAAATTCAAAGGCATGGATATGAGCAACCTCGTGAGAAAACTTTTCCTCTTTCTATGACTCCAGAAAAAATTAACTTTAAGAAAATAGTGAATACTCCATCTTTGTCATAAGTGGGTAGATCAATTAAACCTCTTTGATAACGTTCGCATGCCATGTGTGTGAGCTTAATTATCTACATCTCATGTGTACTTGTATCATCTAGAACTTACCCCATTAGTCTTACAAAGCAAATTTTGATTATGGTTGGTTGGTAAAATGATCATAGGCCATCTTGTGGTTTTGGAAGCCCACTTTAGCCTAAAAATCCTACCAATATATAGGAGTTACCCCTAGTCACCCTCTTTGAACCTTTGGACTTTTCTTCGGCAAACGCATTATAAGATGTGACCCTTCTATTCATACTCTCTTGAACCCTATCCTTCTTGAACTTAAGAATGCCAATTGAGGCTAAAATCCTAAGTTAGGGGTGGTGGCAAGAGAAATAAAGTATAGTTAAGCCATAAAGTCATAAGAAAGTGCCTATGAGCTTTAGCAAATAAGCATTTTTGCTTTGAAGGAAGAGATAGTCCATCAAAAGAATGAGTTCCATGAAGTTTGATACAAGTTGCATGAAGTTTGATACAAGCAAAAAGAGTGAAGAATAAGAGGTGAAAAGAAAATTGGTAAAAAAAAAAGGGGAGAAAATAGGTAAAATAGTAAAGTGGAAAGAAGTGGCCTAATAATAAAGAATAAAAAGAGTGACATAGAATTTCAAGAAGGGCTTATCCTTATTGTCCTAAGTTGATATCCTACCCTACCCCTAACCTAAATTACAAGCTCAAAGAAGCCCTTTGTGATTCTCAACCAAGTGTGGCCATAGTAGTGGTGATTGAAAATAGGGGCAAGCCTATGGCATAGTACTTGTTAACATGGAGAATCTCTTGAGAACATGGAGAATATCTTGAGAGAGTGAGTGTTCACACTTAAAATTCCTTATTACATGATTGGTAGCTAGGCATGTGAAATCTTCTTTCTTGCGTGGATTCATGTGAAGAAGTTGAGGTGGGTGAAGTTGTCATCTTCCTCATGATGATATAAAAGGAGATTTAACATGGTGTGGTTAACTAGTGAGTCATTTCTAGAGTGCTAGTAGTTGTTGCATGGTTGCTCCTAGAAGTTTATTATATCCCTCGCTATTCTATTGAATGATGAGGGGAACTATTAAAATCCATTTAACTATGCGTGAATAGATTTTTTTGGTTGTAATCAAGTTGGATCCTTCATAACTATAAGACCCTGAAAAGTTCCCTCATAGTTCGAACCTTTGAGCATGTCAAGTGAAGTGTAATTCTGGCCCTAAAATATTGAGAAGTGACTTCCCAAGTGATTGGTGTTTAAACCATATAGAATTTTCTTAAATTTGACTTTTTGTCATGTAGAGAATTAAATTAGCTTTCCAACAATACCAATTCCATCCAAATTCGGCATTGGGTTGAGAAGTTATGGCCGTTTTACTGAGAGTTAGCACAACCGCCTAGGTGAGACGAACAATCCAACGGACCGTCGAGTCTGCGATAGAACATCACTCGGACCATCGCTACCAAGGCAAAAACTCCCTTTTCTGGCCCAAGTGCGATGACCAAGATGACAAACCGTCGGGCTTGCGACAGACCATCGCGCTGAGTTAGTATGGACTCACCCTGGCCATTGTGCAATGGATGATCCGACGGACCATCATATTTTCAATGGACTGTCGCTCCGACCATCGCATCAAGGTAGTATGTCCCAATCCTGGCCAACGTATGATGAATCGTTGGACTTGCAATGGACCGTTGCTCTGACCATCGCAGCCCCCATTCAGTGTTTTTAACTCGTTTTAACAAGGGACTTTTAGGTTTTTTTTCCTTTTACCCCTCATATATATATTCCAAACAAAATTGATAGCCTCATTATCTCCCAAAAATCCAAAGGCTAGGGTTTCTCCCTCAAGAGCAAATCTAAAATCCTTCGCTAAGAAATCCAAGAACTCACCATGGATTCTACAAATTGAGTCGAGATTTGAGTTCCCCAAGTTCAAGGGTTGCAACAACCCTCACTCAAAAGTAATAAGAAGAGTTTAGAGCAAGCTTGTTCATCCAATTTCATAATCTAAGGTATGTGGGGTTTTGAACATGGGTAATCCTTTCACCCTTGTACCCAAAGGCTTATTTAAACTACAATTTTTTGCAACTCATGATATTTTACATGATATTGAATTAGGGTTATTCACCCATTGTTATTGGTTGTAAGCTTTTGATGTTTCCCATGAATTGAGAATCTAATGGCATAATTTTTACATATTTTCTTGAGAAATTACAGCTGGGTCTATACCCCATGATTTTAATCCTTGAGAAGTTAATAGTTGAAATGTTTGAGATATTAAAGTATATGAGTATGTTGAGATTTTAAGACAAATTTCTGAAATTTCCATATTTCTACATGAGCTATGAATCTATATTCTATCTATTATGCTTTTGATGAGTTTTAACTTGAGAATGAATTATGGGTTATTGAGCCCTACTTGAGATTTGCAATTTTATGAACGTTTATTCTATAAGCACCCATGATTTGAGTATTCTGAGATTGTTGAGAAGTGTTTTGACCTAATGGTCTTGAGTTTTGAAATCCACTCTACTATATGAGATTACAGATTTGATTGTTGGGTTCTTATGAACTATGAGATTATTTTGAAAGTGGATTTTCATGAGATGAGCAAGATAAACTAAAGGGAGTAGTATTTAGCACCGAGTTGGGTAAGTTACTATGGTTTCTTACCCCAGAACTATGTGCCACCATAGGTTTGAGATTTTGGGCCTAAGGTCAAAATGATTGGGCCCAAGGCCGAGAAAAGTGATCACTGAGTTGAGGTTATACTCTTTGACAAGAGTATGACACCTCTCCCCAACGTGAGGTTTCTTCCTTAGGAGGACAAGATGTTGGACTCCATGTAGCTCACATGGTTTATGTCGATTAAGAGAACCTCCCTAAACTAAAGTATTTTTCCATTATATTTTTCTTTAAAACTAATATACTTTCCCTTGATATAAGTATTTTTCCCTAAAGCTTGAAATGAGATATTTACCTAATGTGAATGAAATTCCTTCAAGTATGTTCCAAAGTTATATGATTTTGAATTCCAAGTATTTGAGTTCAAAAAAGTTATGAGTTCTTGAGCATTGAAGAAGTTTTACTCTCCATTAGACATATGCATGAGTTGAAAGTATTGCTTAAAGTTTCATTTAGCCTTGAGTAATGAGAATAAGAGAAGAGTACAAATTTCAAAGCTAAAAGTATAATGACTCACGAGATTGTGTTACATGTTCCATTTTACATGATTCATGAGCTTTACATTTTATACTTATAGAAGCTATGTGAGTCATTACTTATTGCATGCGTGGTTTGATTATAGAGTATTGATGTTGTTTTATATAAATGCATGCACCCCCACATACCCAGTACATTCCCAAGTGTTGATCCACATATACGTCTATGTGCTACATTGTCTTATAATATAGGTTCAAGTGCTCAGTCCCAGCCTCGTCAGTGACTTCTGAGTACCTCTGTCTACATTTCTACAATGGTGAGTCTTCATGGTTCGAGGACCTATCATAAGACATTTCAATATTTGAGAGACTATGTTATTACTTCAATTCATTTCGAGTCAGTTGGGGACCTGTCCCAATGGCTCTGTAGTTCATGGATTAGTAGAGGCTTTGTCAGACTAGTTATCAAATTGTGGTTGTGTTGAGGTTTTTCGGTATTGCTTGGTCATTTGGACCAAGCATTTTCTCCGTATTTCCTTTCATATGATATGACTATGCTGGTGTTTGAATTATTTTATCTTAACATGAGTGTTATTAGTAGAAATAGGCTCAAAGGGTTAGCTTGGGGCTACTTGTAGCCTTAAGCACCGTGTGACGTCCCGGGAGGCAATTTTAGGTCATTACAATAACCATTAGGAACTAACATGTGGGCATACAGGAGGAGCTGTGTCATAGTGAAGGGTGGTAGTGCTTGAGGACAAGAAAGATTCTAAGTTGGGGGTATTAATGAGTGGTGATTTTACCACTCATAAGCACTAACTATTTATGTTCACAACCATGTTTGTAAAGTTAAATGAGAGAAAAATGTTATTTAATGCACTGATCTCCGTATTTTGTAAGTCTAAAATTGAGAAAGAGGAAAGATATGGATTAGAGAACAAAAAGAGATCAAATGGATAAAAAAAGAGTATAGCTAGAGACCTGATGCTGTTTAGCCTCAGCTACCGCAACTGTGGTCGTGGTCAGTCAAGACGGTCAGCACAATGTGATCGCGGAACAGAACCACGATCACGGTCAGACCTGCGCGATTGTGGTCTACAGGAATATCCCCAAGGGTAGATTCATAATATTGCATAGATGAATTCCAAATAATATATAAGAATAAACCCTTTTTTCTCTGGGTATTGTTTACCTCATAAGATATTTTGAATTGAAAGCTTGAAACCCTAATTGGGAAAGTGTGTAACTAATTTTGGAGGCTTGATTTCTCAGCATTTTGTGAAGAATGAATACTTTGGATAATCCTTATTGTATATCTCTCTTTGCTTTCTTCATGAGTAGCTAAGTAATTTAGTCTTGGAATTATGTTGAACTAGAGTGTAATTTGTGTGTGGGTATTATTGTGTTTGCATGATTGTTAGTTGTTGAGTAAGGATTTCACCATTGCTTGAGCTTATGAGTTAGAATTTAATCGGTAAAAGCCCCAAATCTCCAAATTGGTTTGATGGGTGAACACCCCAAAATTTAGAAACCTTTTATCATCCACGAAAGAGGGATGAAGGTGAATATGAGATAACCCATAACATCCTTGAAAGAGGGTTATAGGTGGACAAGTCAATGGTCAACAATTAAGCCTAGGTTTGCTCCCTTTTACAATATTAGAAATAAGTGTACTAGGAGTGTAAATCATGTCAAGAGCATCATTCTAGAAATAGAGATACTTGATTGAGGTTTTGGGTGATTACAAATTTCAGACTTGTTAGGTGCTCGAAAGAGCCAACGGGTGAAATCGTTGTGGTTTCATCGAAAGATTAACCACAATGACCTTTGACCTAGCCTATCCTTTAGTTAACAACTAAATTTCATGCTAAACCACCACTAACCCATATACTTTTACCTTTAGGTAGACATAATCCCAAGATTTCCCCCAACAATGTTGCTTAAAACGAAAGTGTCATCTCTTGATCATTTGCTAAAGATTGTAACAAGTTTCCAAAAAAATCCCCCCATTTTATTTTACATGTCATTTTTGTTAGCATTCTGGGTAACCTCATAGTAATTTGATCACCCATAGGGTTTGAAGTCTATAATTCGCTCCTTGAGATTCGACCCCAATTCAAATTAGGTTACTTGACAACGACCGTCTCACCCCTCAATTATGGGAGTGAGTTAAGTGTTATCACCTTTCCTTCTCTACATTATTCTCAGTTAGTGTAGTTCTAGTGAACAACTTTTTAACTATTCTGGGAGTTCCCTTTTCACCTACAATCCAAAAGTGATTAAACACTTTGTTCAAGAAGTAACCATAAGGCATAACATGTTTTCCTTCCTTCATATGAATAACCTTATACATATGTTCCAACATCAAGGCAGGTGGACTGATTAATTCAAATTTGCTAGGCACTTCATCACATACAAATCCACATCAGATGTAATAATCCTTTTCTTAGATCTAGGAAGTACCACTTTGTTGATAAACTCAAACACCAATTGAAACTCACTTATGAGAAATTTCTTTCCCAGACCTGCAATAGAGGTTCCCCCAACATTGGATGCATTCACTATAAATTCAGTGTAGGGTTGTTGTTTTGATACATATCTCACACCAATAATGCAAACATCCAGAACTTTCCTAAGACTTTCTTCATTTAACTTAAATTTCTTTCCTTAGACTGAAGCAGTCAAACTCAACCCATCTTATGAGAATTTTATAGAATAGTAGAATTACCTTACTTCACCTTCTAAGACAGAAGGGATTGGTTCCTCTAAGAGGTGTAACCAGCCCTGGTGCCTCACATACTCTGCCAGCTCTACTATTCTAGGTCTTTCATAGATGCTGGAATCGAATACACTTTTAATCAGTACTTTCTGAGTTTTGAGGTTCTTATTTTTGTCCTATATAGACACGAACTTCTATACTTCTCCCTTCTTTCTTGTTTTAAAGCCACTACTTGGTTCTTCCTTCTACAATTTTTCTCTTCTTAGAACCAGGTCCCTCAGTTACTTTTTTCTTCTTCAGAGCTATATACTTCTATTTTATCCCAGTAGGACTTCTAGATTTTGTAGGGGGGACCTAGCCTTCCTTCATTTTGAACTCCATCAATTTCTCCAATATCCACTACTTCTATATTTTCATCCTCAACTAATGTGACTTTCTTCAACCTTCTTCTCTTAATAGTTGTTGACTTGTTTGCCTTCATAGCATCCCCTAAAAACTTATTCTCTGTACCCCTAGTAGAGTAAGTTCGTGCAACTTTTATGACAGTATCAACCACCTTTTATTTTACCCTTACTGCCCCTTTGTTTCTGCACTGACCACCTCAAAGGCAATTCATCGTCATCAATTTCATCCTCTTTATTTGGGGGTTATACAATTCCCCAATAGTCTCATCAGTCTTAGAAGATGAATCTCCTATTTTCTCACGAACACCTTGCTCTTCAACACCAAAAGAACACTTCCTAGAGTTATTTAAAATCAAGAAAATGTTCTAAGCAATCCAATCCTCACCGGCTAACTCATTACTGGAAGCATTAGATTTATTTCATGGGAAGCTCTTCATCAAAGAGTTGGGCAAAAATGGGGTTTGACTATGAAGGGGTGGGATAAACGGGTTCATTTAGGGTTTTAGAGGGGTCACCCTTTTCTAAAGACTTCTGAAGGAAGAGAATTTTAAGGGCACTCAGCTTTAATAGGGGAACCAAAGGCTTGACTTTGGTCCACTATTATGGTAGACTCAGATGGGGGTTCCACAACATTTGGAATTTCTTCCATGGTAGGCTCATTCATAGAAATATGAGTGGAGGATACGTAAGCCATAGGAGTTTTAGGAGAGGTGTAGATAGTGAAATAAACTCAGTTTCTTAAGGAAAGTTTGAAGAACTATCCTTTTCAATCGTACACACTGATGGAGAAGGATTTTCTATGGAAGGATTTTTTGGTAAGAGGGAAGAGTTTTGAGCACTTTTCGAGTCTTTTCTGAGGCTTGTGCATGAAGGGTTGTCAGCCATTTGGATGCTCTTGAAATTAGTGAAAAACAAGAAAGGAGATTTTAGAATAGACTACTTTTGAAAGAAAAGTCTTGAAAACGGACTTTGAAAAGTGAGTATAAAAATATTTGATTTTTTATTTAAAGAAACAAATCATTGCAATGTAGAGACTTTAAGAGAATAGGACGTGTATGGTCCCAATAGGTGTAAATCTTCACTTTTCTAGGGATTTGATAGCTTTCAGACAGAGAAGAAAAAAGACGCGACTTTTTTAGATAGAACTTTACATAATTTTAAATTGCACATTAGTGGTATTAACCTGTGGGATGGGACCAGGTCCCTCTCTTTATTAAGTGAATATTTTATATAGTGTTTGTCTCATCTGTTCCCCTTCAAAGTGGTTCACCGTGCGTGTACACCTGCAAATGTATGGTATTGATTTAGACTAAAAGCACAGAATTCATCAAGGATACCTGTCTCCTAATCATAGCCAATGGATAAAGGAAAACTGGCCCATCAAGTAGGTCAATTTATTTTGAACAATCCCAACCTAAACCTGTTCTTCACAACTTGCTCCTTGTGAAGATCCTATGTAAGGATATCAGCTACCAGATCTTCAGCCTTATAGAATTTCATGTAGTTAGCCTCTTTTTCAACATTGTCTCTCAAAAAATGATGCCTCACATCAATATTCTTTTTTCTTTTATGATGAACTGGATTTTTAGCCATATTTAGAGAACTTGTATTGTCACACATCAAAGGAATAGTGTCAGACACAATCCAAAAATCCTTCAGTTATTGTTTGATTCATAATAATTAAGCACAATAAGAAGTTGCAGCCACATATTCAGTTTAAGCAGTATATAGTACAACTGAGTTTTGTTTCTTAGAACCCTAGGAAATTAGATATGAACCAAGAAAATGAGCCATTCTTGAGGTGCTTTTTCTATCCATCAAGTATCCAGCATAATCAACATCAACATAACCTGTTAGATCAAAGCGATCTTTAGATAGATAGAACAAGACCAAGTCGTCTGTCCCTTTCAGACACTACAAGAAATCTACTTATTACCTGGGATTTTCATAAGGATAATGTGGTAAAATGTCCAGGTAATTTGATTACCTGTGGATTTTCTTACCAATTATAATCCAAAGAAAATACCTTCGTAGGTAATTATTACCTGCGGATTTATAAAATCCCTAGGTAATTTAGCTGAGAAAATAAATTCGCAGGTAAGTTATTTGCGGATTTTTTTGCCATTAACTATCAAAATTTTGCAGAATTATTTGGTAAATACCTGCGGATTTCTACGAAAAAATCAAAAATTATTCGGCACAAAGATTTCCAAGTAAATCCTTAGGAAATTTATCTGTGAAAATAAATCCGTAAGTACGTTATTTGAGGATTTATTTGCAATTAGCTATCAAAATTTTACATGAATTATTTGGTAAAAGTTCGTAAAAAGGGATTTTACCTGCGGATTTTTAAGAAAAAAACACAAATTATTCCCCACAAAGATTACAAAGTAAATCCCTAGGTAATTTAGCTGCGAAAATAAATCCGCAGGTAAGTTATTTGCAGATTTATTTGCGATTAACTATCAAAATTTTGCATGAATTATTTGGTAAAATTTCATTAAAAAAAGAATTTTACCTGCGGATTTCCACAAAAAAAATCACAAATTATTCTCCACGAAGATTACCAAGTAAATCCCTAGGTAATTTAGCTACAGAAATAAATCCGCAGGTACGTTATTTGCGGATTTATTTGCAATTAATTAGCAAAATTTTGAATGAATTATTTGGTAAAATTTCATTAAAAAGGAATTTTACTTACTGATTTTCACAAAAATAATTAACACAAAAATTACTAGAAACATTTCACAATTAATCAAAAATTTATTTAAACCTTCAATAATTCTCAAAAACATCATTCAAAATAAGTTTAATGTAAACCATTATAGGTAACAACAAACATAATTCAAAACATCCGCATCAATAATGTATGATTCTTAAATGGTTCAAAACAAAATATTTCAAACTTGAATCCTCAATAAAACTACCAACTATCAGGGTCAGAATCACTTTCATTCACGTTATCGGGATTATCACTTCCATTCACGTTGTTTGAGTCATCATAACTTTCATCCTCAAAAGCTTGGTAGTCTTCTTGAGATGGACGTTCATTGTTTGAAGATGATTTGTTGTATACATGCTTCATCAACAAGTGTAAATCCTTTCTCATCCTCTTATTTTTCTTTCGCTCATTCTGCAACTGAGCATACAAATTAGCATTTGAAGCATCAACCTGAGACTTAATCATCTCATTAATTTCTTTTGGCAAAGTTGAAGTTGAACTGTTAGTTGCCTTTACACTTCGACCTAGGGAGCCAAGACCCTTGACTTTTCCTTTTTTCTTTCCACCAACAGATTGCACCCAGATATCTATTTCACTTAACTGAGCTAACTGAATAGCTGAATTAGTTTCTCCATCCACAGATGATGCACTTTGAACAGCTAATATTTCTTGTTTCTTTCTTTCAAACTCATTCTTCATAAGGATATGTTAAGTCAGACCATAAAAAGTGGTAAAAAATATATTATTAGCATAAATTATATTAGATAATAGACTAACCATTGCTACATTATTAATAGACTAACTTCTCATTTTCATAGCACTTAATCAACAGTAAATCATTGAACCAAATGACAGCGACAGAGGTTTGTATATTTTTAAATATGAACTAGATGACAACAACAGAGATTAGTCTATATATGTTGACAACAACAAAGGCCAATAGCCCAGCTTACAAACATTATCAACCTTTATATTATCCACTAAAGCTTAATAATTGAAGACCATCCATACTTGATGAAATCGTTGTGATAGACTAAAAAGTAAAGGTAATCTGGCCTTTTTCTTCTTAGTCAGTGTTTGATCGCTAATCTATTCATCAGGTAAATGCAAACAGGTTCCTATCCCTTCTTTAGGGAAGAAATCCTATTAACTTCATCAATATCTAAGTAGCTTGTTAGGTCACAAATACATATACTGAACGAGTACAATTATGCAAAAATTATGTGGAAAAAATAATATTTATATCTTTTGACCTCTTTAATCTTCTATTACAAAATTTACATCCCTGATATATACTTATCTACTGATGCAGCTACATTCTTGAGAACTACACTAGATCAATGTATCCCTACATAGAGGGTCGTCTAATTTTTTGAATTGTTCTATCAACAAACAATGGTATTTTAAGTTTGTTCTTCTTATCTATCAGGATGTTAACTTGTGGAAACTAATGGGGGATTTTAATCTCCACGGTATTATAGTGCCAGGTAATCCTTTGAATCATAATCTCTTTGATTTTGATTTGATGTTACAGGGCCAAGAGAGGGATGATGAGAAAACTACTAAACACTCCTCTGGAGTACTATACTTAAACGAAGAACTTATATACAGATATGAACACCATAGTTTAACCTTACCAGAACTTGGTTTCATTCTCGTTCTTGATTTGCATTTTTTTCCTGGGTAATGAAAATTAAAAAGGACGAGAATTTGTCATACTATCTGTTATTTATTTTTGTCTACTTACATATGTAGTGCTCTATACACAGATGTCTTAACTATTCATTAAGATGAGCGCTCACGCCAGGAAATTACATCAAGTGAAGCTATGCTAAACATAATTATTTTACTGAACTATTTTTCTCAAGTGAATCAACAAGCTACCAGTGAATAATTACACAATTTAACAATTATCTCAAATTCAAAATTGTATACCGGCTTGGAGAAATCAAATTCATACCTGCTATGGGGCACAACATATCAAGGCATACCTCAGAGCTTATTGGGACTGTAAAAAGTCCTAACGATAGCCAAAACTCCCACAATTAAGGGAAAACTACTTTCAATACTCACTCCCTGGGGTCATCCAATGCGGTTACCTATAAATGATAATTACATAGATAATTGCATTTTTGTTAAGTTACTGCAAAATAGTAATTAAGTTAGTTAGAAGGAAAGAATATTTTTAAAAGTAAACCACTAGAGGGTGTACATCTTAGCTCTCTTTGCTAACATGAACCAATACCATTTTGATGGCAAAGCGAGAAAGAGGCAGACCTAGAAAGGAGGTCCACTTGACATTAGGACCTCCACAACGACGGAGGATTTGGTTAGAAAATGTGAAGTAAGGGGAATATCACTGCTGGAAATGAATCAAAGCAGAATGACAACCAGTATGAACACTGGAGTACAAGGAAACTTGACTAAAACCACCATAGCTCCACCTAGCCCTAGCTTAACTGTGGGTGTTGTTACTATTGGCGATGCGGGATCTGGGAAATCGACAAGGGAAATTGGTTCTACTAGCCAAGTGATATAAGAAATATGAATCAAGATGAATTGAAAGTGTCACACAGCACTTGACAGACGGTTATGAATCAGAACATTGCGGTGACACACCAAGGGATTCACAAAGTAGCTCGACAACTCAATTTGGGAGAAGGTTCTGCCAAGGAGGAGGGGAATGCTTAGTCCAACTTATTAACCTTTAACTGTACAACATCTACTGGTATGACTCTTAATTTTAAACCCCCAAATGTTATTAACGACAGACCTGTGGTAATACTAGAAGCACCTAAAATTTAAAATCAAACACATGAATGGAATAATGCCCTTGTAGTATCCATGTTTGGAGAGGCTCCTTCTTTCTCGTATATCCGAAACTATATAGCTCGCTATTGGAATTTTGTTGCTGAACTTGAGTTGTACTATCATGATAATGGCTTTTACATAGTGAAGTTCCAAAATATGCAGGATAGAGATGATGTTCTCTTTCTGGTCCATATTCTATCAATAGTATGGGTCACCGTCTAAGGTCATACCTTCTTTTTGTGTGGCTTTACAACCATTCTCCCCCATACCTATAAACCCATAATTTTTATCCCAAAAACTCAATAAAAGCTGAATCAAATAGAGTTTGATCTTTCTCTAGACGCATCGGTGAAAGGCTAACAGTCATTTGTTGTGGGGTTACTGAATCAAGATTTCTTAAGTTCATGGCATATAGAATGAATGCAATCATGTTGCAGTCTTTGCCGGCAGCCAAGAATGAAAGCCTTGGACAATTGTTTGTAGTTTCAAAAAGTCTACCTATCCTAGATTTCTCTAACAATCTAGAAGCAACTAAACAAATTTCAAAGATTAGTCTAAAATGTATGCCATCTCCTAATATTAGGTCCCGGACAAGAAGACGTGGTTCAAGAATAGTATTTGCTCGGGATACAGAAAGAATTCCCAATAGTGATGATCAAGATAGCCTCAATGGCGATGGTCGCGATCTAGGTGGAACTCATTTGGGAAGGATAGTATGTGTTGGAGGCAGGCAGTTCTTGGAAAAGGTTAACTCAGCTCGAAAAAATTTTCCTATGAAAGTATTTCTGCTTCTCCTAGGTTTTTATACAGCAAATGCCTTGGCTGTAATCCTAGGGCAGACTGGTGATTAGGATGTATTAGTACCTGATGTCGTTGTAACTGCAATTGAGGGAATTGGAATGCTGATGTATAAAAAAACACTTTCTCTTCCATCCAAGAGGTTGCAGTCTCTAGTTTCAATGGTGAACTACTGGAAAACTGGTGTTATTCTAGGTCTCTAGCTGCAATAGAGTGTCCTAAGCTAGAGTTTTAGTGGAGATGAACGTGACTCAAGATCTAACAGATGTAGTTGAGATTTCTGATCCCAGTGGAAAGATTAACAACCAACAGGTGGCTTATGACTGGAAACATCTATTTTGTGAAAAATGTACAAGGTTTGGCCATGTATGTCGACATGAAGAACCAAGGGATAATCAACCTCTAAGGGAGACAAAACCATGTTATAAAAGGTGCTCATAGACGAGGCAGAGAGGTAAAACAATGGTTGCCTAAACATGTTGCTGAAGAAATATATAAACAGCCATATCAGGTATGTAAATTTGTTGTTGAAGAATATTATCGCGAATGGGAAAACTAGTTCTCAATCACAGTTTAGCAAATTATCACTATTTTAAACAATCTAGTTATTGTTTTAAAAACATATCTTATCATTTCTAATATAGTATGTACATCGATATATCCCAAGACTTTCTTCAATTAATTTTTCTACAAGTTAATGCAGTCATCTAACTATATGAAAGCATAGGACACATGCTAACATATGGGAAACTGTTAAACCAATTGAAATTGACAGTCCAAGCAGAAAATCTTAACACAAATATTGAAACCTCAGCATCAAACCCACTAATTCTACTGCTCAACTTCAATTACTTCCATATTAACTAAATGGTTCTAAAGCACTTATCCGAACATAATAGAACATTTATGACTATGTCCCAAACAAGTTGGGATCGGCTAAATGAATCCCATTTCTTTATTTTAAGCTCATTTCATATCATCATCATTGATATAAGATCAATTTCAAAAACACAAGAAGCAAACCACAACAAGAACAACAAGATGTCAATAACAATGCTAGTGAATCAAAATAGGCCACACATGGCTTCACTAGACTTCAAGTTTACAACAAAAAACAAATTTTAAGAGAATAAGACTGGAACAAAAAGTAGTGAATCAAAATTGGCCCCACACGGCTTCACTACTTCAATATTGAAATGAACTCAACTAGTAAACAGAGTAAATGATCACTTACATAAGTAGCTTCATCTTTCTCATTTACCCAATTTTCATCACTTTTCTTGCGATGAGTTCAAAAATAAAATTCTGAAACAAAAGGATCTTTTCTAGCAGCTTCTTTCTATATACATTCAAAAAATGATATAAATGTTATCAACATTGAATATGATATTATTTTCTATAAAGAAATATATTTAAAAAGATTTATAATTACCATTCTCTTATAAATCAATCGATGAGGTACACAACCACCTATATGAAGTGATGCACTGGTGTTTGAATCACGATTGTCTTTATTTCTTTCAGACTTTGTTTTGAACTCAGCAGACTCCCAATACACCTTCATCTCCTTAAATACTGCATCTCCCATCCAATGTGGTTTCAGAGGCAATTTTTTTCTAACATCTTGGAAAAGTTGGGTCATTTTTTAAGATGCCTTTTTATTAAAATTAGACCATATAGCATCATTATAGAGAGGAAACCACTTAAATTTCTTCTACATATATCAAATGAATAAAATATTAGCTATATAGTCCCATAATTATATTTATAAATGAATGAGAATGTATAAATTTTTTACCTTGAATTCCTCAAACCACATCTTGCGAGTAGTCTCTGGAAACTTCTTCCATGAAGGTCTAGCCAATTCAAACTTACTCCGAATGCAAGTAGCAATACCATCAATAACTACCTTGTGTGGATCAAACCTACATAACATATAGCAGCTATCAAACATCTACACATATAAATAGTCCACTGAAATAAATATATTATTAAACGTTAGTTATATTACCCATCCCCTGCACGTACAATCCATATTTGATTATGATCGGCTACATTGTCAACTATATTAGGTGAGGTGGCTAGAGTAGGTGACATTAATGGTTCAGAATCTTGATTTGTATGTTGGAACCGATTAGATTGAGGTGGAGATTAAATAATAGCGGGCTGCAGTTGGTTGATCCCAAGATTAGGTCGAGACTCATTTACATGAAGTAGACTAGTATAGGAATAGAGGGGTTGTGATGGTACTATGGGAGGCAAAATAATATTATAATTCTGGGATTAATTGACTTTAGGATTTGGTTGATATGAGGAAGAGTTATTCACATGAGGTGAACCAGTATGAGATTGAAGGGATCCTGACGGAATTATGGGAGGCAATTGAACTATTTGTCGCTCTATTATCTATTTTTTTACTTGACTTCTATCCTTTTCCATTAGGCAATCCAGCTCTTTTAGATCCTACACCTTGCATCTGCATCAAATAAAAATAGAAAAATAATATATTACTATTTTAATTGATGAACAACACATGAATAATGGTGATAAAAATAATATATTACTGTAAATAGAACGATCTTATCAAGTATTAGAGTGAAAAAGGTCCAAATGAAGCAAAATAAATATCGTCATTCATGATACAACTGATTTCAGCTTGTGAATAAAGAATGTTAGAGCTAGAAGGAACATTAGACAAGTTCATGTTGATTTCACTTACAAAAGTAGATTATTTATAGGAAAAAAAGAAATTAGAGTGACATAAGTCAACCAAGCCTCCCTCTTCAATGTCATCAGATATGCAAATAAAGTAGTAAAGAAAAGTATAGTAAAACAAATAGGCTGATTAAACGATACCGGCAAGTACCTAAGCGAGATATTTCTAGTAACAACAAAAGTGCAAAACACAAGACTCAAAGCAGAGATCTTCATAAACAAGTGAGTACTTAAATTAAACAAGTAGTCATATGACACATATTTTGTATGAGTACTTAAATTTAACAAGTGAATTCTCTTCCCATAGACAAGTAAAATAACAATAATTTTGACAAAAATCACAGTAGTTTTAATCAAATATAGTATTGTACATTGACAAAAGAAATCAACAAGCTAATATTCTCAATCCTCCTCATATTCATCTTTATCTTCCTCTTGAGTATGAAAGGGACTTGCTGAATCATCACTATCAAAAAAGTCTTCCTCTTCATCGTTAGCTTCTTCACTTGATGTCTCCTCATCACCTTTCTCTTCTTTATTTGATATATCCTCACCCCCTCTTCAATTATATCAGGTTCATTTTCATTAACAACAGCTAGAAAACTTCTTCCATCAACCTCTTCACCATCAGTTTGGTCATCACGTAAGCAATCAATTGGGTCATCCTCTATACTTGCACTAAAACGTGATTGCTTCTCTTGGTAAGCAACTTTAAAATTGTATCTTGTATCTACAGCTCCTCTTGGCTTTGTATTTATAACCAGCCACCAATCATCCTTATTTCTTTTTCTTTTAGGATAATTTGCATAATAAACTTGAGTTGCAGTTTGTGGAAAGATAAAAAGGTCAAACTTAGAATATCTTCCTCTTTTTCGATTACCAAATTGGCTATCAAATTCATGCCATATTTTAAGGGATCAAACCAATCATAACAAAATAAAACTAACTTCATAAATGATGTCATTGGCCATTCGAATTCGATAATCTCCTTAAGAACACCATAATATTCACATGTAATGCCATCTTGTCCAACGCCAGTAACACACACCCCACTATTTTATGTTCTTTTTCCTTCACTCCAAGAAGAAGTATGAAACTTGTATCCATTTACAAAATAAATAGGCCAAGACTTTGCCTTTCTTAATGGTCCCATTGCTAAGATTTGCAAATATGGATTCTGCAGCATCTCTTGTGGATTTTTTTCACCTAAAAATAATTGAATCATACTAGATATGCATTTTAAGTGATATATCCTTTATTAAAATAATAGATTCATACATAATCTTTGAACCATCATGGAAAGTCTTCTTCAATTTATTTATCAATGACATCGTCAGTAAGATCACTGTAAGTATCTCTTCAGATTTGCTCATACAAACTACATGTACTTACATTAGCATATTAGTTTCAGCCCAAATATAATACTTAGATGAACAATATGGTTGATACTTGAGAAAAGGCTTAACCTCATCACAATTTATAAGAACATGCAATTATGCTGCAGCAATTTCGTTATCATCTAGCCATCGGATATCACCATCCTTCTTACCATAACTTCGGCCAGGATAATTAAAGACTGATAGTGTTAGGTGAGTTGCATTTTTTTTCAATGACATCATCATTACCCCCAAATCTTTTGTTGCTACACAGGACATGAGATTCAAAATAATGGGAAGTGAAGTATGAGATTTCTTGAGCCAAATATGCTTGACAAATAGATCCTTCAACTCTGTCTTTGTTTTTGATAGTCTTTTTAATCTTATTTAGGAACCTACAATTGTTTTTAGGAAATAAATAATTATGTAATAAAATAATGAGACAAGTAATAAAATTTTATACCTTTCAAATGGATACATCCATCGATATTGAACTGGCACACAAACTCTTGCTTCGTAAGGCAAATGAATCGGTAAGTGCTCCATCGAATCAAAAAAGCTAGGTGGAAATATTTCTTGCAACTTACACAAGATTATAGGAATATTTTGTTCCATTTACATAAGATGATCCACCCGTAATATTGTTGAGCACAAATATTTAAAGAATAGACTGAGTTCAGTTAGTGACTTCCATATAGGTTTTGAAAGAGCTCTAAAAGCAACTGGCATAAGATATTGCATGGAAATATGGCAGTCGTGACTTTTCATCCCAAATAACTTTAAATGCTCCATGTCAACACATCCACCCAAATTAGAAGCATATCCATCAGGCATCTTAAGTTGATCAACCCATTCACATACATCTTTCTTTTGATCATCATTTAAAGTAAACTTTGCTTTCGGTTTAATCCATCTCCCATCATTATTCAATTGGAAATGTAAATCATTTCGTTGATAATGCTCTTCCAAATCCATTCTTTCCTTTTCGTTATCCCTTGTCCTCTCCTTGTTGTCCATGACAGTATGAAAAACATTATCAAAGAAGTTCTTCTCTGTATGTATTATAACAATATTGTTGGGAACTGGATGGGTCCTCCAATATGGAAAATCCCAAAAATACTTTTTTTGGTCCAGTTATGTGATTTTTCATAGCCATAAAATTTTTGTGGACCAAATTCAGTGATCTTAGAAAACCCTCTCACTTTTTTCCACACCTGATCTACAGTTAACCTAGAAGGAGGCCTAGACTTTTCCTCTTTTTCTTTATAAAAGGAATTCTTGTTTCTTCTAAATTTGTGATTGAGAGGCAAGAATTGACGGTTACAATCAAACCAAGTAACTTTTCTTCCATTTTTCAAACTAAAAGTTTTTGTTTGTTCCATGCAAATTGGACATGCTAATTTACTTGTTGTGCTCCATCCTGACAACATGCCATAAGCAGGAAAATCATTAATTATCCACATCAATAGTGCTCGCATGAGAAAATTTTGCTTCTTCGACATGTCATAAGTTAATGCACCTTCTGTCCATAATTGTAACAACTCATCTATTAATGGTTGAAGATACATATCAATTTTATTCTTGGGATTGCGAGGACCTGGAATGATCAATGTTAAGAACATATATAGGGCCGTCATACACATATCAAGAGGAAGATTATAAGGAGCAATAATCATGGGCCAACAAGAGTACGGTGATGCTGACTGGCTATAAGGAGTAAAACCATCTGAACAAAGACCGAGCCTGACATTCCTAGGCTCTGAAGCAAAGTCTGGATAAGTTCGATCAAAATGTTTCCATGCTTCTCCATCTGAAGGGTGACATAAAACACCTTCTTCCCTGCGATTCTCAGAGTGCCACCTCATGTGCTCCGCAGATCGAGTTGAAGCATATAGCCGTTGAAGCCTAGGAATAAGTGGCAGGTAATGCATAGTCTTATGCAAAACCTTTCTGCTACCCTTCTTTGCCACGCATTCTTTATAGCGAGGTTCTTTACAAAACTTGCATTCTATCATCTCTTGATCAGCCTTGTAGTACAGCATACATCAATTAACACAGCAATCAATCTTTCGACTAGTTAAACTAAGCCCCACCACTAACTTCTCTGCTCGGTAGTAATCAAGAGGTATCTTACTATCCGGATGGCTTGCATCCTTCATCAATTGTGCCATTGCATTAAAACAACCATGAGACATATTATATTCAGATTTAATACTCATTATTCTAACAGCTGTAGACAACTCTAAATATTTACATCCAGGCCATAAGGGTTCTTGAGCTGAATTCAACATTTCATAAAATTTGTTAGCACCCATATTTGGAGACTCTTCTATAATAGGCTCAACATGATGATCAAGTTCTATCCCAGCAGCATCATACACCATACCTTAATACCTATTTACATGTTCAGAGTCTTCCACTAGAATGTTACTTTGACTGCTTGAAGACATGTCAAATATATCTCCTTGATGACTAGTTGAAGCACTTGAATGGACATGTTCATTCAAATTAATTGAAGGAGATTCCTCTCCATGTGAAGTCCAATACCAATATTCTGGAGTGAAACCTTTCTTGAAAATATGAAGATTAACTTCATCGGGCGTAAAGTTCTTCATGTTCTTACAAATTTTACAAGGACACCTTATGACTTTCTTAGACAAGTACTTCGGTTGACTACAAGTAAATTTAATGAACTCTTCCATGCCTTTTATAAATTCATCTGTCTATGCCACTTAACCAGGAAAAAGTCTATTTATCATCCATTTTCGATGCTCTGGAATAATCATTTCTGAATCAAAAGATAACATATATAAAAACACATAATAATAAAATTTAAAGAGTTCCCGATCTTCATTTTCACTAAAGATTTATTGAGCCAATACAGTCAACAAAGACAACAATATGATTGCATAAAGTTCAAAGTCAACCAACATGATGAAATAATTCAAACTTGCCATAAACCTTTCGATTATAGTTTTTCAGTGAAGCATTCGAAATAGACACCTGCTTCCTTGAGCCTATGATGGTTAGTCTGTAGCTCACATTTCACTCAAATAGAATTCCAGTGATCTAAACTTGTTAAGCTTTCTGGCAGCTAAAAGAATGAGCTCATTTGTAGATTGATTTTATGGTAACTTAAGTTAGTTATACTACATTAAAAATGAAAAATTGATCCAATAAATTTCCTAAATGGATGCAAGAATCATATCTTATAGAATTTGAGATACTTGAAAAGAAAAGGGAATAAGCAGGAACCCAGTGGATAGGTGCATTATCTATTGGACTTCAGTATAGAAAATTCATCTGGCAGATGTAATGGTAATATTTGTAGATTGAGATTACAATTAGAGCTAACACTTACTCTGTATGTTTTCATTTGATCAGTGTTAGGCAAAAGGAGGTTAAACACAGTTGTACCATAGGTTAGCAGACTCGGGCTGGGAAGACATAACCTAACTATAGAAAATTCATCGAAAAAAAGGTATTAGATTAATACTACCTTATGCATATTAGGTTAGAACAGAGATGTCTTTTCCAAAGGTTGTTTATCTGATGGCTAGAAATGAGAGCTAAAGTCACTTACTCGACCACTTAATAATTCTTTCTATGACTATCCAAAAACTTAATCTCATTCTTACTTGCATTCTGTAACCTATCCATGAAAGCAGCTTCAGATGTATCCAAACATGTCAATGAATCATAAGTAAGTGTTTATCCATAAATACGGAATATTACTGAAGCATATTTATCTATTATAAAACCTTTGATAGAAGGGATGATCTAGATTCTGCTAAAACAAAGAGATAAATCCTAGAGCAGTAATAACAAGAAACATTAATGCAATATTAGAAAACGTAAATAGAAAATTGCTAACAACAGTTTCAATCGTAAACACCCATAGTTTCAACAGTGAAAGAAGACACAATTGCAGTAAGTGATGCAATTGAAGCCATAAATTTTGTAGCATTTCTGGATAGGGCTTCAACCATGGAATTATATGACTTACCTTTGTACGATTCTGAGGACCTTTCAACATTAACAATAGAGTCTAGTAACAGAGTCAAGAACCCATTAACAACATTAACAATTGTTACTCCAATCATGTCAATAGAAAGAACCCATTAACAACATTAACAAATTTGCCAGAAAATATCAATATGAACAACATAGTTTGGTAACAGAGTCTTGTTTCCTTAACAACATTAACAATTGTTACTCAACAGAGGTACAATACCTGATCGAGACAGAGGAACCGTCGTAAATTGAGAATTAAAAATGAGGAAAACAATTGAGAGGAGACTTCTTAGAGAGTTTCTGTGAGATTAATTTGTTTTGTGACTTAAGAGAATTGAATTGAGAGAATATGGATGGACATTACTGAGCTGTCAAGTGGAAAAAAAAAGGGAATACGTTTTCCCTGAAAAATTTTATATCGATTAATACACTATTTTGGTACATTTGTTTGTTTAAGTTTTTACTTATGATAAAAGTTTTTTGATCTTTAATCAAAAAATATATTTTGGTACATCTTTTTTGTTTAATTTTAGGTTCAAACCGAAAAATCTCAAAAATCAAATTGAAATTTAATTTTGATTTTAATTTTTGGATCAATTTTGGATTGAAATTTTAGAAATTCGGTTAAACGGTTCAGTTTTTTATTTTTTTTGAAAAAAAATTGGTTAAACTGAAAAAATAAAATTATATAAATAATATATATATACATATATATATTTGCTTTCACATCCGGTGTCCGGTACCCACATTGGAGTCCGACTAATCCGGATTTGCGCCGCTTAGGGCCTCATTCGGAGGGAAGCGCTCCCAACAGAGTTTTCTCCATGCCCAGGGTCAAACCATCGACCTCTGGTTAAGGTTGGAGTAGCCCCATCCGCAGCACCACAACCCATGTTGGTAATATATATATATATATATATATATATATATATATACTATTTTATATATTCAGTATAAATAATATTTTTTGTTATTTCTTTTCTTTTCTTTTTTTTATTTTCCATCCGATGTCTGGTGCCCTCATTATATTGGAGCCCTAACTAATCCAGATCGCGCGTTGTAGGGCCCATTAAGGTGGCAGCACTCTGGAGTTTTCTCCATACCCTGGGTCGAACCCTCGACCTATGGTTAAGGGTGGAGCAGCCCTATCCACTGCATCACAACCCATGTTGGTACATTATTTCATTTCATTTCATCTATGTTGATTTATTTATATTTGAAAATGACAAATAGGTTTGAAAAAAAATATTTTTTCTAAAAAAAATTATCAATTTTAAATGTCCAGTCATGACAAAGAAAGAGTCACTACTTTAATCTTCAAAATCGAAATAAAAATCCAAAATAACTTAACCCCAAATCGAATTTATTATGTTTGTTCGTTACGGTTGTCATTTCGTCAATCCAAAAATTAAATAGGTTGTTTAAATAGATTTCAAGAAAATGAATACAACAACTAATTAACCCAATTTAGTCCCACAAATTGGGGTTTGTGGAGAGTACACAGACCTTACCGCTGAGGTAAATAGGTTGTTTCCAATAGACCCTCGATTCAAGAAAAATAGTCTGAAGTTGTCCAATTTCAAGAAAAATATTAGTGAAAATTGATTTCATATTGACCGTTGATCAATTATGATGAACGATTGAGATTAGAATTGAGGAGATAAGTCAAATTAGGATTAGATATTGGGTTAAAAATTAAACTGAGAATTTCGATTGAGTCAAATTAAACTCGATTGACACAAATTGAGTATAAAATGGCTAGAATTTAAATAAATTAGGATAATTGAATTGAACTACGTAGATATTTAATAAATATATTAACTATATAAAATTAATATTAAAAAATAAAAATTATTATTTTTAGTAATTGAGTAGACTGCTATTTAATAAATGCAGGAAAGCCATAATAATAAAGTCATAACAACAACAACAACCACAATAATAATAATAATAATAATAATAATAATAATAATAATAATAATAATAATAATAGACAATGTTTGTAAATGATGGGCATGTATACTTGTGGAAATGATTTAATTTATATAGTAACTATATAAATTAATATAAATATAAATTATTTGTTAATTAGTTGGCACAATAATTCACAAAAAAAGCGACGAATATTAAGACTCGATATAAATGAAATAATAACACAATAATAATAATGAGAAAAATAATAAGACTCGATATAAATTTGGTTTAAAATGAACCAAATTGAATTCAAAAATCAATTAAAATTGACATCAATTAGATATAAGGTTGACTAGAATTTAAACAAAATTGAGAAGATAATTGAATCTACTTAGACTACTACTTAAATATAATAATAATAATAATAATAATAATAAATAAATAAATATTGATAAATTACTTAGATCTAAAAATTAAGAATTTGGTTTAAAAATTGAATAGACTTTGAAATTGAGTTCAATTGGACACAATTTGGGCAAGAATTGTAATAAATTGGATAAAATTATGCTAAACTTGTTATAAATTGGCAAAATCAGGCTAGAAAATAAATAAATTGGAAAAAATAAATTGACTAAGATTTTGAATTAATACGATAATAATATTAGTAAAATAAATAATATAATTATAATAATTTAAAATAAATAATATAATTATATTTTAAGTTTTTTATTCTTCAAGTTTATCCTTTTCCTATTTAAATTTTTCAAGTCACAAAATCTCCAAATAATTTTCCAGCTAATAAAATCAATTACATAAATTTCCACCAAAATATCTCTAAGTAAATTTACAGGATAAATTACTTGGGATTTTTCTATGAATTTAAAAGATATATATATATATATTTATATATATATATATATATCCATATACCTACGGATTTACTAAGAGATAAAATACTTTTTAGGTTTTCTAGTAGTGAGATATCTGGGAATTCTTTTTGTAGATTTCAAATGAGACTCTTTTGGACAAGCCTAAAATCTAGCACACATACCAACACTAAATACAATATTTAGTCTGCTTGCAGTGAGGTATAGTAAGGATACAATAATCCCTCTATACATGGTCTCATTTACTGGGGGACCAGGTTCATCATTATCTATCTTTGAATTGGTTTCAATTAGAGTATTAATTCACTTAGCATCTCCCATATTATATTTCTTTAGCAACTCCTTGATCTATTTTTCTTGATCTTTAGCAACTCCTTGGTGTATTTTTATTGAAAATCATTGTTTATTGAAGGTTTGTATAATTTGTAGGACTAGGAAGAAGCACAATTCACTCATCATGCTCATTTTAAACTCACTCCCTATTAATTTTGTAAATTCCTTGCATAGAGATTCAGAAGTTGCTCCAAGAATTAGTCATCAACATAGATCTGGACAATCAACAAGTTACTATATCTGAGCTTCAAAAAGAGAGTATTATTAATTTTTCCTCTTTTAAATCCATTTTCAAGAAGAAACTTAGAAAGTCTCTCATACCAAGCTCTAGGTGCCTACTTTAATCCATAGAGAGATTTATCTAGTTTTAGCACATGATGCGGAAAGCCTACATCCTCAAACACCTGGAGGTTGTTTGACATAAACTTCTTCCTTAAAATTTCCATTTAAAAGGCACTTTTGACATATATTTGGAAGAGTTTAAAACCTATATAGGTAGAAAATGTAATAAGAATCTTGATATCTTCCATCCTAGCAACAGGAGAAAAAGTCTCATCAAAGTCAATACTCTCTTCCTGGTTATATCCTTAAATAACAAGTCTTTCTTTATTTCTATTGATAGTGCCATGTTCATCCTACTTATTTCTATACACCTATTTTATCCCAATAATTGTTCTATCAATAGGCTTGGGGATTAGGTACCAGACTTTGCTCCTTTTAAATTTTTAAAGTTCCTTGTACATAGCATTGATCCAGTTAGCATCTTTTAAGGCCTCATTTACATTCTTGGGCTCAATTTATGACAGAAAGGCTAAGAAAGCCTAAGCCACTACATGCTAAAACCCTTACTTCAAGATAATTTCCGACCATTATAGCTACTAATACCGGTAGGAATAACCCACTGCATGAACTAGTGATATATAAGAAAGCTGATAAGCAGAAACTCGATGTAAAAGAGAAAACATATGCAGATTTACTCAAGCCTAAAGTGTATGTGCATGAGAATATCAAGTTTCCTTCAAAACCAGTTATCATGTTGCATGGTGAACCAAGTATTGTGTAGAAATCATTGGTGGTGAAAAATATGATACTACTAGAGAATTTGCAATACGCCATTATTGGTAAGTTTTCTTATAGAAAACCTGATATTACGGAGTTGAGAAAGGCTATACCAATGCAATGTGGAATAAAGGGATAATGCATAATAGGTTTGTTAGATACAAGACACATTTTCATTAGATTGAATGGATTGGAAGATTATGTGCAATTACTATCAAAATCAGCTTATTACATTAAGGCAAAGGACATGTACTGGCAGATGAAAACACTTAAATAGGACCCATGGCTTGAGATGGATATTGAAACTACTATACGAGTAGCATGGATTTCAATGCCTGATCTCCCACCAAATTTTTTTGCAAAAGAGGCAGTTTTTCTATAGCTTCGGCAATAGGAAAACCATTGACTATGGACATGGCTACAAGGAATCAAAAAAGTCCTAGTTGTGCAAGGGTAAAGTTTAAAATTAATTTGATAGCTAAGTTACCTCAAAGAGTGAAAATCAATGAAGAAAATGAAGTGATAGGTGAAATAAAGTCAAAGTGGATTATTATATAATAAGTACTGTAAAGAATGTTGTTTGAAAAGTCATGATGAAGCAAGCTATTAGTTACATGATAAAGTGTAGGAAGAAAAGGAAGACATGAATAAGGAAAGAAGGCAGAGACAAGATAGTAGACAAAATGAAACTGAAATGGGAACTATAGAGAATATTAATAAACAACAACGGTTGCAAAGGAAAAGCAAATATAGAAGTGATAGGTATGGACATATAGTAGGAGAGGTAGAAAAAAAATTCAAAAAGAAGTTCGTACTACCAATGCTTTTGAAGCTTTAGATGTAGGGGGAGAGATCAAGGATAAAGAAAGGCATAAACACAGCACCAAAGAGTCTATAAAGGATTGGGTAAACAAAAGTTTTGGTAAGAAAATTCACAAGGGGAGATGCAGATACATTGAGTCAGACACCAAAGCAAACAAATCTAAAATTAAAAAATAGATATGCAGAACAAAGCTCAATTGACAGAAGTGTAGAGGACATTACTGTATAAAATCAAAGAGAGCAACAACGACAAGGGAAAAAAAGTACAGTGCAGAGAAAACATTCAAATAACCAGCCAAACAAAATTGAAAGTTATAACAACGAAGGGGATTTGATGTTAGTAGAACAATAGAATAAAAATAGAGAAGACATGGTAATGAAGGAAAAGTTCCCCTTGTAATAGATACAGGAAAGAAACTTAATTTTCAGATGTTAACAAAGTAGATAAAGATGATGAGGACTTGGAGGACAATATAAAAGAGGTAACAAAAGCAGTTGATTTGTCTCCATAGAAGATATAGATGTTAAGTGCCTAACATGGGAAATGACAAAAGAAGAGAAAAAATACAAGAGGAAGTATAATGCAGGCAAGGAGCAATTCAAAAAAATCAAAATCAAGATGAATGCTTTGATATGGAATATAAGATCTGTCAATACTCAGAAAGCATTTACAAAATTAATTACAATGCATAAGAGATATTAATTTTGCTTTATAGGACTCATAGAGACTTTTCAGGAAAGCGTTAATCTTAATGATTATAAAAGAATATTAGGGATGCAGCATGCTACAGCTAATGTCTCAGGCAAGATATGGGCATTTATGGATTCTGCAATAGAGTATAGTAAAATCAGCAATGAGGAGTAGCATCTTACTTTGAAATTAGAGAATAAAAATATTAGAATATCAGTAAATATGACACTGGTATATGCAAAGTGTAGTCACAGTGAAAGATCAGTACTATGGAAATCATTGGGAGATTTATCTAATGATATTGAGGAACCTTGGATAGTAGGGATGGACTTTAATGTCAATAGAGATGAAAAGGAAAATTTTGGTGGACTTCCTGTAACTGTGGCAAAGAAAGCAGATTTTTATCATTGTACAAATGTGTGTAATTTGGAGGAGTGTGTATTTAAGGGTAGAAAATATACTTAGTGGAATGGGAGAACTAATGGAGAGTGTATTTTTATAAGACTTGACAGGTTTATGTATAATGATAAGATAATTTATGTATTTCTAGTACTGTAGGTAGAGCATTTGGTAAGAAGTGACTCAAATCATGCTCCTTTATTGCTAAAATTCAGTAGCAAAAGGAGTATATTATTAAATCCTTTAGATTTTTATATTTTTGGTTAAAAAGGGAATCTTGTATGGAAGTGGTAAGACAAAATTGGCATTCTAAAATAGAGGGGAATGCAATTACAGTCTTTCCTCAGAAACTTAAAAGAACAAAAGTTGCCTTAACTATATGGAGCAAACATAAGTTAAGAAATATCTTTTAAAAGATATCTACAATGGAGGAGGTCTTAAAGGTAAGAGAGAAGCATCTTAAGGAAGATCCTTCAAGAACTAATAGGGATGGCTTATTGAAAGCACAGGCTGAGCTTAGTATACAGTTAAGAAGGGAAGAAGAACTCTGGAGACAAAATGCAGGTTTTGAGTGGTTTAAGGATGAAGAGAGGAATACCAAGTTTTTTTGTACTATAGTGAAAGGTGGAAGGGCTAGGCTAAAGGTTACAAGAATACAAAAGACTGAAGGAATTTAGATGGAAGATCAAGCTGAAATTGTAGAGGCTGCTATAGATTTCTTTCAAAAATAGTTTATAAAATAGGAAGATGAAATGAATTTTTCAATGTTGGATGTATTGTCTTCTGTAATTTCATAGGAGCAAAACAAAAATTGAAGAAACCTAAGTTTGGAGAAAGTTAAAGCCGCAGTGATGGGTTTAAATAGAGACAGTGTAGGGGTGCCTGATGGCATAACTGGAGCATTCTATAAATATGGTATGGGAGATTATAGTTAAGGATATCCATCTAATGATAACAGCTTTGTTCTATGAATTTGATCTTTCAAGGTTCATTACGCATACTAATCTGGTGCTTCTTCCAAAGAAGTTGGTAGTGAATACATTCTCAGGTATAAGACCTATTTACCTTACTAATTTTATGCATAAAATCTTTTCAAGATTATTTCATGAAATAATTAAGGGGTTTTTGCCTGATATAATTTCTGAGGAGCAAGATGGATTTGTAAATGGAAGAAGTATTGCTGAAAATATTTTGGTAGTATAGCAGATAGTGTCAGAAATAAGAAAAAGAGGAAAGCCTCCAAATATGGTGCTGAAGCTAGATATGATGAAAGCTTATGATAGGGTGGAGTGGTTGTTTCTCACGAAAGTCCTAAGAAAGATAGGATTTTGTGAAAAAATCATTGACATGGTGTTTAGACTAGTTGAAAATAATTTTTATTCAATTTAATTGAATGGCCAACCTAAAGGATTTCTTAAATACTCAAGAGGGTTGAAACAAAGGAATCCATTATCCCCTACTTTATTTATATTAGCAGCTGAAGTGTTGACCAAGAGCTTAAAATCTTTGTTATCTCAAAAGCAGTTTAAAATGTTTGGGATGCCAAGGGAAAGTCCTAAAATTATATTGTGTAAGGATGAAGTAGGAACTTTGAAAATGGTAATAAATACCTTAGAAAATATGAACAGATGTCTGGTCAAAATATTAATAAGGATAAAAGTTCTCTTTATTTGCATGAGGGAGTTTCTAATGGCACAGTTGTAATAGTTGAGGTTGCTATAGGAATATTGAGATAGGAGTTCTCTTTTACCTATTTAGGTTGTCTAATTTTTTATATAAGGAATAATAAGGACTATTATCAGTCCTTAATGAATAGGATAAGTATCATGTTGCAAAGATGGAAAGGCAAGCTATTATCTTATGGATGAAGAACTATACTAATCAAGCATGTTCTGCAAAGCATTCTTATTCATTGTCTCTCTGTTATGAATCCTCCCCTCAATTTTATGAGCACAATACATAAAATATTTGCTTAATTTTTTGTAGTACAATAGGGGAAAGAGAAATACATTGGGTGAAATGGAGGAGTTTGTGTCTACCTGAAGAAGGAGAGAGATGAGGTTTCAGAATACTACATGACATTTGTACAGCCTTATTCAGCAAACTCTGGTGGAAATTCAGAACTGTAAAGTCAATTTTGAGTAAATACATATCTAATAAGTACTATAAAAAATATCATCCTAAGGAGGTAATGTGGAAAGTTGGTGGAGAGAGATCCCAAGTTTGGAAGAAAATGCTTATTTCTAGAGATCTAATTAAACATAACATCTTGTGAAAGATTATAAAATGGGATGCAAATATCCGGTTTGATAACTAGACAGGGTTAGGAGATTTATATTCTATACTACAAAAAAATGTGCAGGAGGATGAAAGATACCAGCCGACGAAGGATTTGTTAAAACATAGACAATGGAATGAGGAGGTGGTGCAGTCTCTATTACCAGAGTAAATTTTCCAACACATACTCAACAAGATACATCCACCTGGTTAAGGAGATGAAGAGGATAAAGAAATTTAGAGTATTGAATCTAAAGGTGTAATGCCCCAGGAGTACATCCTGGATGCCACACAATGCTTACAGTCATAAGTGACCACAAGCTAACCCATGAGCTGGTATCTGCTGTGAACACTAGACAAACTGATAATAAAGGATACACATATGCAAAAAACAAAGATGGATACGCCATAAGGTTTTAAACATTTAAAATATCTCTGAAATAATTAGTCCAAAAACAAACTGTAAATACTATAAATAACATCTGATAACTGATTAACTATTTGAAAGGATCTGAAAGCCTCTAACTGGCTGACTGTGGAGTTAATGGTATAAGTCCCCAACTAACTTCAACTGACTACTAGACTGAAATACTGAAATAAATATAATTGGTCCTCAGAATATGAGGACTTACCACTGTTGCTATGAGCACTGGGAAAAGTGATAATAAAGAATACACATGTGCGAAAAACAAAGCTGGATATGCCATAAGGTTTTAAACATTTAAAATAGGTTCTTGGACTCCATGGGTGAAAAGGGCCCATAGATGAATATCTAACATACCTTAAGGATTAAATCTTGCAAGAGAGTTGGTATTCTTGATCTTCCTTGGATGGTGAAGCTTGAATTCTTGAGTTTTTGGGAAGTAATAATAGTTGAAATTGATGAATTTGGGTAACGTCTAGGGTTTATTTTAAAGAGGAACTGTGGAAATAGGGCATATAATGCCTTAACTGATGATAAATCCCATGTTTTTTATGGATGAGGGAAATAGGAAAATACCAGGCTGCCCCTGTGGGATTTAAATTCATAACTGGAATGTGGATTAAGCCTTCACCATGACGTGATGAGCCTTCCATCTCTAAACCCACTGTGATGCACCACAATCGTGGGAAGGTCTTGGAATTAAAATCTAAACGTGCCTTAACCTTCATTCAAAAAATTCAAAACTTCCCCGAGATATGCTCCTTACACCTCTGCACATGAATCAACTCAAAAACTTATGTCTCGAGATCAGGAAGGTCACTTTAAAAATCATCAAATTTAAGAGGCCAAAAATAAAACTAAGTCTCCAACCCTAAGCTAAATTTTTAGGTTCTAAGCCTCTTGTATATGCACTGTGGGTTGAACTGAGCTAAGGCTAATATAGGGTATTACAAAAGGTCTCTTTACAGTGAAGATAGCTTGGCAGTATATGAGGAAAAGAGAAAGGATTAATGATAGTCATAAGGATATATGGTTGAAGGGATTACCTTTCAAAATATTTTTTCATGTGGAGGTTGTAGAAGGGGAAGGTTACAGTAGATGATAATATCAGGAGATAGGGATTTGAAGGTCCTTCAAGGTATTGGTGTTATACTAATCCAGCACAAGAGACTATGTCTCATGTGTTTCTGAGATTAAATATTGATAATAGGACTTGGTCCTACTTTGCTAATTTTGTAGTTATACATATTCAGGGACTAAGCTTAAGAGAAATAATTCTTAAATGGTGGACATCTAAAGGGTATTTATGGAGGTTTAATTGTAGGGGTTGCTAAACCCAGGGAGAAAGTGTATTTTAAGGCTTGCTAGGAATCATTATTTGGAATTGTGGAAGAGGAGAAATGTCAAAAACATGAAGGGGAGGAAGTAAATATTCAAAGACTGATATTTAATATTACAAGGAACATGAGAATGTTATTAAAGGTGAGAAAACCTAAGCTAGAATTCTAAGCTGAATGGCCATGAATCCTGAGAGACTTTGCATTACTAAACCCTATAATAAGAGTTACTACTGTGTCGTGGGATCTACTTGAGGAGGGATGGGTGAAGTATAATACGGATGAAACTTCAAGAGGGAACCCTGGAAGTAGTTCATATGCTTTCTGCCTAAGAGATAACAAAGGAGATTTAATGCATGCTGAAGGGGCTATAATAGAAGATAATTATAATATGGAAGCTGAAGAAATTTTTATCCTAAATGCATCAAAACGTTGCAATTATAAAAGGCATGAAAAGGTTATAATACAGATAGATCTATTGGCAATACAAAAGATGTTAAAAGGGGAGTGGAATTGTCCATGGAGCATAGTAGGTCATGTACAACAATTATGAAAGTTAATATCAGGAAAAAAAGTTCAATTTCAGTATATATTCAGAGAAGGAAATCAGTTAGCTGACTTTTTCGCTAATCAGGCCCTGGATAATAGAGATTTCATATTTACAACAGTTTAGCAGATATATGTTACAGGAAAGAGAATTGTTGATAGTGATAAAATACAATGCCCTTACCTGAGATTGTCACCATCAAAGGAGTGAAGGGGCTGGGAAGGCTTAGCTAAGTTTTTCACAAGATGTTATATTTACATATCAATATGATAACAAAAATAGTGAATCAGCTATTTAGCCTAATCTACAACAGCCAACAAAAAATGACTTTCAGCAAAAAAGGAGATCTAATGGTTTGGTTGAGCTTCAAGAACCAGAGGAACAAAGTACTTTCCAAACAATCCTAGTTTTGAGCATCCTATTATCTCCCTACGATCCATGTCTGCAGAATAAAGAGAATATCAGTTATAGTACATCAAAGCTTTGACATCTTATAGAGAGGTTTGAAGAAGGTTACTTACTTAGAATAGGTAACATTGTTCCTATGACTAGATCCCATGAAACATTACAAAAATCAAGACAACAACCCACAAAAATCAAGACAACAACCCACAAAAATCAAGACAACAACCCATCCACTGGAGAACACGACTGAAAAGGATGAAGATCAAGCAATTAGTGCAAATACAACGAGCCCCAAAAGTCAATAGAGAGCAAAGGGGAAGTCAAGAAGGAAACTTACTTGTGCAAGCTGAAACTAAAGTCATGCAATGGAGGTCAAGGCACTTTTCCAATGACCCAAAGCTAAATAAAATAGGATCGATGGTTGACAAAGGAAACATTGCAAGATCGGCAGAGGCAACAAATGGGAAAGTACAACCCAATTTACAAACCCTAATAAGTTTATATATTGCTTTCTTTTATTCATTTTCTCTTTATTTTATTTTGTTTTGGACCGGGTAGGATCCATAGATTTTAAGATTTATTTTGTATTTGGGCCTTTATTTGAATAGGTTGTTCTATTTTTGTCCAAGACTTTTTATGTGTTTGAAATTTGATTAATAAAAATCCCAAAATTTTAACCAAAAAAGGCTAAGAAAGCCATAAAATTCATGGATTGAGATCTTATTTGCATTCTAAATTCCAAGGGAGATGTCAGATTTTCAAGAGGATAAGAAAACTTATTCTTCCAATTACATATTTTTTACTATGGTCTACTGGGACTAGGTCCTTGAGAGTTTTAAATAGGTTCTTCTTGATGTTCCTCTTGCATTTGGTCAGCAACTGAGGACCTGATTCACCATCACCTTCATCATATTCAACTGTATCCTTTTGTTCTTGAACTCCAATTTTAGTTATGCCATCCCGTTGAATAGGAATAAGTTCTTCCATGTCAGAGTCTATACCTCCAGTTAGAATCTTTTTGCATTATTGATTCATCAAAGACTACATATACATTTTCATCTACACACAGAGTCCTTTTGTTGAAAACTCTGTAAAAATCCTAAACTTGTCCAAATATATATATATATATATATATATATATATACCTGCAATTTCATCATTTTTAGAGTCAAATTTCTCAAGTTCATTATTTTCATTGTTTAGAACAAAATATTTGCACCCAAAGGGCCTAAAATAACCAAGCTTAGGATTTTTACTAAACACAAGTTCATATGGAGCTTTGTTCAAGAGAGATCTGATCAAGCATCTATTTATCACATAACAGGCAGTGTTGACAGTTTCAGACCAAAAGTTTTTTGGCAGACCACTGTCAATCAGCATAGTCCTGGCAATTTATATGAGAGTTCTATTCTTTCTTTCAACTACTCTATTTTGTTGAGGAGTTCTAGGAGCAGAAAAATTATGACTGGTGCTATTTTCAGCACAGAATCCTTCAACTTGGGAGTTTTCAGAGTCAGTTCCATGATCAGATCTAAATCCTACAATGCAGTTATCTTCATCTGAATTTCCTTGGCAAAGACCACCAAAACATCATAAGTTTCATCCTTAGTTCTTAAGAACATTATTTAGGTGATCTAGAATAGTCATCCTCAATAACAAAACATACCTCTTCCCACCTATACTTTGGACATTAACTGGTCCATATAAATCCATGTGCAATAACTCAAGGGGTCTAAAAGTGCTTACTTGCTTCTTTTTCTTAAAAAAAAAATTTGGTTTATTTTTCCTTGACACATGCATCACAAACCTTGTTAGCTGAAAAATGCAGCTTTGGAACACCACGGACCAGGTCCTTTGAGATCAATTTTTTTAGTAAAGAAAATCTTACATATCCCAGCCTTCTGTGCCACAAGTCAGCATTTTTACTTTGAGCACTTAAGCAGGTCAATTCACAGTTAGCTACAGATTCTAGATCAGCCACATACATGTCCTTGCACCTTTTATATTTGAGAATGACTTTCCCAAACTTTAAATTTAACACAGTGCATCCATCAGATAAGAACTTCACCTTATTTCCTTTGTCACGGATTTGACAAAAACTCATAAAATTGTACTTTAAACCATTCACATAATAAACATCCTTAATATCATGATTTAAGGATTTCCCTATCTTTCCAAGACCATAAATGTAACCTTTCTTTTCATTTCCAAAAGAGACATCTCCACCTTAAAGTGCCTTGAGTGAGAGAGAGTTTTCATCTTTATTAGTCATATGGTTAGAGCATCCACTATCCATGAACCAGTTTTGACTACCTTCTCCTACTCCTACCTGCATACAGAGTTCATTTTTTAGATTTGGTATCCCACTAGAGTTTGAGTTCCCAAGAAAATACGAAGCAGTGATCAAATTTTTCTTGGTCCAACTAGGTAATTTGGTCTTCTTAAAAGTCGTCAAACAATTTGTTCCTTTGTTGAAGGATTGCTTCAATTGAACATATTTAGTAGTGTTCATTTTAACTTTAAGCCAGCCCTTTCATTTCTCCTTCAAGTGGCTATGCCTACCACAGTGAGTGAATAGAGAATTGTTGGCTTTGTTTTGGCAACAAAAATATACTTGCCTTGGGCCTTAGAGTTGTAGGTGTTATACTAATACCCAAGAACTCTACCATTATTAATCCCATGACTAGTTATATTAGTAAGGATCTTTAAAGATGTGGCCCATTTTAGAAATTTATTGAGATCTTCTTTTAGACATAAAAATTGATGTCGCCCAAAACTGACTTCAAAGAAGTATGCTTCGATCGATGTCAAATATATTAACCCAAACCAGGTTGGGGTCGAACCCACAGGAAAAATATTGAATAGTATCTCAAACTTGACAAAATTCACGAGCAATGCAGAAAAGTAAATGGGGGGAATTTTAAGTCTAAAGTAACAAGCAATAGAACTTGAATGCTTGAGTATGTAAGCAATAGAAGACAAACACTAGGATTGTGTTACCCCTAGATTCTCGACTACGTAAGACTCATACTCAGTTCACCTACCCTCCTACTCTGCATGCAAAGTTGACAAGTTATGTAATATCGATCGTCATGTGAATGTATTAACAGATTTTACCCTTTACCTTATGAGTCTCAAGGTGTTGCCTTGTTATCCCTTGTCTTTAACCTCAGTACAACTCTCACCTTTTGAGTCTCGAGTTAATTAGATGAGGTTTGGAAGCCTCAAATCACTGTTGTAATCTCCTTTTACAAATCTTAAACTCCCTTGTAAGGACGTTCTCAAATACAGGAAGTCCTCAAGCCTCTGCAGCAGCTTGGGTTCAATAAATACGATGAAGATTACAATATATGTAATAACAGTTGAATGGATGAGTCTCTTACTTCCCTTACATAGCTAATTAGCCATAGTTCCCACAACCTTAGTCAAGAAAATTAGCCACTCATATTCATGAAACAATACATGACAATCAATAAAGAACAGATGCAATAAATAGCATAATAAAGAAAGAGAGAAAACCCAATGTCTTCAATTGAATAAAAACCCAAAATTTCAAGAACAAAATCTCAATGATCAAAGTATGTTAAAAGTATCAAAAGTAATGTGAAAGTGTGTAACCTAATAAAGGAATAACTCTAAGGTATTTATAGTATCTCAAAATAATAAAGAAATCCTAATAAAAATGAAATAGGAAAAGTAAGTCGACACTCGTTACAACTCGTGTGGTCCACTTGTAAGGTCTCCTTACGAGTTGTACGATGCTAATCATAGGATCTCTAGTGACTGATCTTCAGGGATTCAAGCTTTTATTGTCCATATGATTCATCACCATGAGTCGTAGTCAGTCCTTAAGACTCATGGTCTTCACTCTTCATCACTTGAGCCTTAGACTTCCAGGGCATTGAACATTTGTCTCTTTACGATTTCTCATTATGAGTCGTAATAAGATCGTACAACTCGTGTTCTTCTATGAATTCACCTCTGAATGTTACCTTTGACTTCTGATCTCTTTACAACTGCTTCTCACGACTCGTGGTCACTCCTTACGAGTCGTGGTCATTCTTTAATTAGCTTTTTCATTGTGACTTTTGCTACTATGTTGGTTACAAGTAAGGTTAAGATTCTTATAGTGACTTGACGACTTGTAGGCAGACTCATAAGCTGATTAGACTTCAACATATTTAGAGTTTTTTTTTTCATTTTTCATTCCAAGCAACTTTCTTCCTAAATTCCCTGCACTTAAGCAACAAACACATCATATCCCTTAAAATAGCCTTAGTATATGCATAAATTATTTATTTTAAGCATCGAATATGCTAAGTTCCCAAGGTACATCAATGGACCAGGTCACTTTTGGATTCTTCATTCTTATGAAGAGCAGCCATAAGAAGCTTTTGAGAATTCTTCAATTTTTCTTCATGATCCATCTGATTTGAGACTTCACTCTTACCTTTCCCATTAATTTCAGCTATTATCTTCAGTTTATCCATCAAATCCTTGTTTTCTAATTTCAGTTTTAAAGATTGTTTTCCTACTTCAGACAATTGGATGGTTAACGCTAGTTTTTTATGTTCCAAGTTTTCTACCCTATCTTCAAGTAATTCTCTCTCAAAATTAAGCTCATACACAAAATCAAACAATACATTTGCAAGTTTCTTTATCTTCTTGGGGGAATAATTATTTAAGTTCTGCTTAATATCAAAAAAAGTTGTCTCATTCTTTTCTTCATCATCTGACTTTGCCATGAGAGAAAACAATGAATCATAGGTGATTTCACTGTCTTCCACTACTAACATACAAGTATCTTCAGGCTTTTTGAATTCATCAAATTCACTAAAAGTATCTCCGCAGACTGCTAAAGCCTGTTTAACTGCATAGTCAGCCGCAACCATTCTTCTTGACTTCTTATAGACCTGGTCCTTCTTCTTTCTTTTGTATCAACCTGAATTTAGATACTCTTGATATTCCATTTTATATAGTGGGCAATCTTTGATGAAATGCCCAGGTTGCCCACACTTGTGACATACTTCAATAGTACCTCCCTTCATGTTATTGCTTCCTTTTCTTTAAAACTGACAACTTTTCTTCAGAGCCCTTACAATACTCTTAGCCAAGTAGGTAACATAAATATCCTCCTCACTTGGCTCAAACTTTGAGGCATTCAATGCTAGAGACTTTTCTCTTTTAGCTTTCTTCTTTTTGTGACCTTGTTGTTTTTTAGTTCATGAGTCTTTAAATTTATAATCAGTTCATCCATGATAAGTGTCTTCAGATTTCTGGCCTCAGTGATAGCATCAACTTTGCTTTTCTAGGACTTGGGAAGAACTCTTAGGATTTTTCTTGCTTATTTATGCAGAGAAATAACCTCACCCAAATAGTGTAGCTGATTAGTGATTAAGGTAAAGCTTGTATGTATTTCTTGAATGGTTTTTCCTCTCTTCATGGAGAAAGCTTCATATTGAGTGGTCAACATATCCATTTTGGACTCTTTCACATCTGTAGTACCTTCATGTGCTATTCTCAGACAATCCCAGATTTCTTTCACATTTTCACAAGCAGAAAATCAATTATATTCGTCAGGTCCTATTCCACACATAACTAATTTTTTTACCTTAAAATTCTTTTCAATCTTCGTACGATCTTCTTCATCATATTCTCTCCTGGTTTTGATGATCATTCTAGTGTGTCTCCTTATTTGACCTCTCTTACTGGAACATGAGGACCATCAAGTATCATATCCATCAGTTCACTATCATCAGCCATGATAAAGATATACATCCTAGTTTTTCATTACCCATAGTATTGCCCATTAAAGCGGGGTGGTCTAGTAGTGGATTGTCCTTCCACCAGATTAGGTGGAGCAACCATGATCAAAAAATCACTCTAGATGTTAACCTTTTAGAGTATCCTTTCTCTAATACCAATTGTTAAAACATGGTGGGTGAACCATCATTAAAGGACCAGGTCCCTAATGTGATGAGTATAGCAATAAAACAATGATTGTAGAAAATAAAAAAACATGCAGATTTACGTGAAAACCTCCTTGCTCAAGGGAAAAAAACATGTCTTTCCCTAACAAGCTCTCAAACTCCACTATACTAAAACTCATTGATTATAGCCTCCAATCAACTTAACTATAAGTTCTTCAAGTTGAAATAACTCTACTACAACCACCTCTTGACAACTCTGTCACCTGCACTCTCAATATCGATTAACTCTAATCAACACTACTTAGGTAACTCTACCTAAGAAACTCTACAGTAATAAGAAAGTTCTATTCTTATATATTGAGTAAATCAGTTACAAAGCAAGACTCAATAATTCTTAGCTAAAAGCAGTAACAATTCAAAACATGACCTATGAGAGTTTTTTCCACCGTCAATAATTTCTCTAATGTTGCAAAAATTGTGAAGGAAGAGGCGTCTCTTTGTATTTATAGTAGTGTAGATAATAAGGCTTGAATTTTGATTGGACCAAGTGTCTAATCAGGTATGTTGTGCACCTGCACAGTTTGTTGCACTAGTGAAAAATATTGTGTAGAGATGTGATAACTGTACCAGAACAAGATATGCAAGGGATCAAGTCCTCCAATATCAATTAGTCATCATCAAAACATGAGACAAGAGTTTTTAAATAATTTGTCACTTGAGTTATCTCAATACAAATTATAATATACACAAGGACAAAATAGAGACATGGAAATTTTGACCTAAATAGTACAAAAGTTAAAACAATTTAACTAAACTAGTACAAAATCTAAAAGTTGACTAAAACCATATTAACGTAATTCTGAGTAGCAACTTGGGGAATATTTAAATAAAAGTTTAAATGACAAGAGACTAATTGACAAGTGTACAAGCGGAACGACACACAAGATATATGTTATGCACATGGATACATAAGATGTACATACGGCACATGAGAGGCGCCTAAAATGTAGAAGATACATGTCTGACGTACAAAATGCACGTAGAGGCTAATTTTATTCAATATACTTGCTATTAAGTGTAGTGTCGTATTGTGATATTTTTCTTCTCATAAATAATAAGAAATGGGAGGGGGGGGAAGATTTTACGCTATTTAATGAAAGTGATCACTTTAAAAGGGAAAGAGATCATAGTCCTATGTTTGGCCAAAGCTCAGTTGATTGACTACTTAAACTTTGATCATGGTGGTGATGGTTTTAGTTCTCTCCTTGTAATACCCTTCCTATTTTCCCTTATCCTACCCCAATTCTAAAAAAAAGAATCAGAAAGAAAAAGAAAGACATGCTATTAAAATTCTTCTAGTGTCTCATATTCACTTTGAAGGTTTATTTAATTCAAATTTGTGCCAAAAGTCACACTTAGAGAAGATCATCATAAGAAAATTACTTAACATGTGTTACAACCTTCATAACTTTAGCAAAATTTATTTTATTTTTAGAAAAAAAAAATATTAGAGAGACACCACCTAATTTTAGGAAAATTAAGTAACTAGCTTTAAAATGTGTTTTTGAAAATCTTTTATTTAAAACAAAAATCTAGGTAATGGTTCAACTAATCCTCTAACGAAGTTGTTAGGAACGTTAAAATTGGAAAAAGGACATCGGGTGGCCTCTCTCAAAAGAAATAGCCCATGTTTGGGCTACTTGACAATAAATGACCAGTCGGGTAAACTATTGTCATATAATGGTCATGGGCTGCTTCAGCTCCTGTTGGGCCATTTTGGCCATTTTCAGTATTTTTTCACCTTCTTTTAAAATATTATAGTTTTTTTTTCTATAAAATTTTTAACTACTAAAGAATCTGTTTTTTTATTTTAAAAAATAATAATTAAATATAATTATGTAAAAAACATATAATTATTAAATAGAATATGTATTAATATAAGATATATGTATGAAAATTGTATAAAATGTGTTAAAAATAATAATTAAATATAATTATATAAAAATGGTATAATTGTTATATAAAAATGTACTTATATATGATATATGTATAAAAATTGTATAGTTATATAAAATATGTATATGTATAAAATATAGATAAAAAATATATAGAATATGTACAGAAACTATATAGTTGTTGTATAAAATATGTATGTATAGAATGTGTATAGGACTATGTAGTTCTTGTATAAAGTACGTATCCGAATAATAATTATAGCCAAAGATCGTATAGAATCTATAAAATTTATATAATTATTGTATATAATGTGTAAGAAAATCAAAAAAGTATTATATAAAATATATTTTTCTATATATATGATCTGTATAGAATTTGTGTCACACCCCTTTTTTTAAATCTCAAAAAGATTGAATACAAAAACTATATAGTTGTTGTATAAAATATGTATGTATAGAATGTGTATAGGACTGTGTAGTTCTTGTATAAAGTACGTATCCGAATAATAATTATAGCCAAAGATCGTATAGAATCTATAAAATTTATATAATTATTGTAAATAATGTGTAAGAAAATCAAAAAAGTATTATATAAAATATATTTTTCTATATATATGATCTGTATAGAATTTGTGTCACACCCATTTTTTTAACTCTCAAAAAGATTGAATTTTTAAGTTCGAAAGGGTTTTTATTATTAAAGTGACAAAATGAAGATTTATTCCAAAAAAGGATTACGTTTACATTTAAAACTCAGAGTCGCCACTTGGCATAATCCGGTGTGCCAAGTCACCTTTGGACAATCCTTTTCAAAATAATTTGACTCTTTAAAACTGGTTTGCGAACAGAGATTCTGGCTAAGGAATTCTATTGACCGAGGGGAAGGTGTTATGCACCCCTCGATCCCATGGCTCGACCACGGTCGCTTAGTGGAGTGTATCGGTTAATTTGACATTATAAAATATATAAACCACATAAACATACAAGACAAACAAACAAGCAACTCAAACAAAATCCAAAAAAACCAAAGTAATGTCCAGTCCGAATTATACAGTCCAAAAATAGAACAATACAAAAATAGAAATCCTATTCAGACTAATCCTAAACTATACTCCAATGCTTTATCCGATGTCTCGGGCCTTCATTATGAACTTCTTTTGCGTACATGATACGTCAGGGCATTCCCCGGTGAATAGATATAAGTACCTCGGGGTATTCCCCGACCAAATGAGTACAATTGAATTAAATGCGATAAAACAAAACCATTCCAACACATATTTCAAACATGCCATCAATCCGTTATGCCTAAATTTGCCTACCCGAACCTACCGTTTACCTATTCATTCTAGACTAAAACATGATACTATCGACGTTCAACATCAACAATGAATCAAAATACCACAATATTCACCAATTTTAACAAGTTTTCAATTCTCACCCCAGATTAATTTTCAACCACATGATTAACCAATTTCGATAAAGAATCAACAAATCAATATCAACAATCATTCACGGTGATCCAAAATATATCAACATCAACAAAACAAAATCCACACGTAATGAATTTAACAAGCAAAAATATCAACCAATTAGGAATTAACAGAGAACGAGAATTGAACCTTAATGTTGCTTTTTAATTGAAATTGCTTTTCCGACTACAACCACGACCAAAATCCAAAAACCAAACCTCAACAACGATCGAACTCGACCCGGTATCGAAAAATAAAACCCCAACAGACTTGAAACCAGCTAAATAAACTCAATACGAACTCCGAACCATAAGTTTTGACCCTAAACCCCGTTTTGCTCAAAACCGATGGTCTTTCCAACGACGGGGTACCATTGTAGGCTGGAACTTTTGTTTTCTAGGTGGTTTTTGAAACTAACTTAAGTCGGAATTACTGTTTTGCAGTATCGGAGCTCCGGCGATCTCAGATGACGACAAAAAAAACCAAAGAAATGGGTCAGATTCTGATCAGATTTGCCTGAAAATCAAGAAACTGAAAAGATTTTAGAGATTTTGAGTCTGTTTGGATCAATTAGACGAGCCAGAATCGATTCTGACGAAAATTTTACTGGGAAAGAATGACAAACGGCCGGAACAGATCTGGTTTCGCTGCTTCTTCACTAGTTTCCTTGGTCAAATCGATCTCTCTTTTCCCCTATGTTTTTCTCGCTCAATCACTCAGCTACTCCCTTCGTCTATCTCTCTCTAATCTCTCTCTCCCTTTTTTGATTGGGTGTGTGGCTGTGTGTGCGAGTGGTGTGCAAAAATTAGGAGGGTGTAGTATTGCTGTGTGTAATTATTCTCCATTGTTGTGTGAATCCCTTTGTGGAAAATATGATGGAGAATATAATGGTTGTGAGAGTGTGTGCTTATGAGGTGGTCAATTCCCGTGGGCCCCTCCTTTGGTGTGATTCCAGTGAGTATCTATTCTTCAATTGTTATTGTGTGTGCCCCTTTGTGTATTCTGGGTGTGTATATTATTGGAAAAGGGATAAAATGTGAGGTGTATGCATCTATAGTGTGGAATCCGTGAGAGAGGGGAGAGCCTAGGGGTATAGGGGTGAGGTAAGGTAGGGTGTGGGGTGAGGTGGGGTAGGTTGTTAGAATGAGGTATAAAGTTGGTTAGGATAGGATAATATTTATTAGGGAGTCTGTTATTTTTATTCTTTTATGAGGAATAATTACATGGTTGGGGACGGTAAAATAAGGTAAATAGGTGAAAATTAATCTTTCGGATGGACAAAATTATGTGTCTACAATTTGTATCATTGTTGTATAAAGTATGTATATACATAGGATGTATATAAACTGCATAAATATTGTTATCTAAATAATTACTATAGCTAAATATTATATAGGATGTGTATAGAAACTATACAATTATTATTACAATATGTATATAAGTTGTACCATTATTTATATAAAATATGTATTTATGTATTTGATATCAAATATGCATTTGAAAAAAAAAGTCTTTTATACAATAATAATTCAATTTTTATAATTATTGGTTGTTTTTTATTTTGATAGTATTTAAAAAAAAGATCAATTGTTCTTTGAAATAAAGAAGAAAAAAAAGGTAAACCGTAACAAAAAAAGGACAAAAAGAAAAAAAGCATTGACCAATTAAAAAAAAGACCAAAAAAAAAAAGAAGTATTGACCATTTAAAAGGTAACAAAGCAAAAAAAAAAAAAAGTGTCAGCACGCGTCAGCGGCTGACATCAACGGCTTACATCAGTCATGTGGCTAAAATATGAAATTTTAATTCTTAGGCTATTTGAATGGAAAATGTTTGGGCCGACAGGCCATTTATGTCATTTCCCCTAAAGAATTTTTTAAATATGGTTGAATGATGGATTAAATATCTAGCTAACTTTATAAGATTCTTTAAATTATTTTAAGAAAAGTCTAAAAATTATTTGAAAAATTTATTTGAAATGAATAGAATTTATTTGATACTTATTTATTTTACTTCATATGATGAAATTAAATAAATGTCAAAGTCTCAAAAATAATTCTAACTTAACAGTTTTAACTAAGTTAAGCTTTTGAGTTAAATATTTAACCCAATTAATAATATGGATTTAAAACTTTCTAATAACTATGAAAGAACATAAGCGGTTCATAAGTTATTCTTGAAAGCTTAAATTTGCGCAAGGGATTTTGTAACGTCCCGAAAATCGAGCTTCAAGACGCCACACGGTGCTTAGGGTCACAAGTGACCCCAAGCTAACCCTTTTCATCGGTATAACTTAAAAGCAACTGATTAAAACATAATTCTGAGAGAATGAAGCTGAAAATATCTCAATACAGAATCTGTTCAGTACAATATTAGAATTACAAGATGACAATTCTACTAACACATATACATATACAAGAAGGAGACTGAATACATCAACCACTACTACTGTCTATGAAGCCTCTACTAGTATTGTCTGTGCATAGTCGGGTCATGACTCCCAACTACCACACTCAATACGACCGACGAAAGAAGATACCATGCTCCAAACTGAAATAACCGACCCAAGTCCCTGAACTGTGAGGACTCTTTACCTGCTGACCGGAAATTGCAACTGAATAGAATAGTAAATGAGGCTCAGCACAAAGAGAATGAACTAAGTATGTGGTGGTGCATGCAACACTTTAAATAACATCATCAATTTCATAAAAACATGCATACAGACAATGATGACTCACTTGGCTTGAGTTATATCAAATCATACTCTTCATACTTTCATAATAAATAGTTTAAATGGTAAAATCTCATAATCCATGTAAATAATCAAAAATCATAAATTATGATAAATCATCATAAATCATCATAAATTATCATATTGTCAAAATTCATCATAGGTAATCATAATTCCTTATAATATCTCAACTCTTTGACTCAAATCTCGGAGTGACTCGGTAATTCAAGAAACATGATTTTTATGGATAAGGGAGTTTCCTATAACCGACAACCCCACGTGAGCTACGTGGAATACCAACGTTTGAAATCCCCATTGGCGGGAGCGTCATACTCTTTGCCAGGGAGTACGACCTTAAAACTGTAATAATCACAATCGGGCTCTCTGGCCAATAATATCATCATCAAACAACCCTACGGTGACACATAGGTTTGGAAAAATACCAAATTTCCCTCTCGGTGCTAAGTACTACTCCCCGACAAGCTCAAAACGCGTTAGGAATTCCACTTCAAAACATCTCAAGGGTCAACAATGATGACCAAAATCATGTATCTTTCTCAAATTATTAATTCATCAACAATTTGTGGATTTCTAACCCCAACTTCGACTTAAAACATTTCAATCTATTTCAACATCAACAAGGTATCAATGCATTGAACCATAACCTACTCGACATTTGGACAAGGATATGAAGACTCAATACGTAATATTTTCAACAATCCAACTCATCAAAATCATCCGGAAAAAAAATACCAAAATTCATCTCAACATCTATATCAAAATCAATCTTTCTCATAGTCAAAATCATCTCGACTCTGCGAGTTCAAGGTCAATGTACTCAAATGATTATTCTTTCAATTCGACAATTAAATCATGACAACAGCTTTTGAAAAGCACTTGAGACCTTCAATTCATAATAAGAAAACATATCCCGTAGTACAACTCAAATCACGACTTTTATCTCAAAAGCCTTTAGAAATATCAATTCATTGTAGTAGTATGCAATTCATAGCATAAATTCTCAATTTAAGAAGTAGAGTAATGAAGTAATCATGTATATCCATATTGGAAAAAATTTCAAAGTCTTATAAATCCCTCATAAAGTAATTTGAGTGTATACCCATTTTCGAATATCATGAAATTTCAATAATAGAACTCAACCTTTTTAAATGACAAAATGTAACAATTTATCAAGTCATGACAACATTAATATTTTTGAGAAATTATCAAGACTCATGGTAACATCTCAAATGTTATATCTCAATATGCTCAATGATTCAATTTCATCATAAAGAAGCTTTAAGCTTATCATAAATCTCAAAATCATTCCAAAATACTATTTCAACATATATCTTGAAATCGTTCAAAATAAAAATATGAAATTTACAATTATAGATATCAAGACATCTCATGTCTCAAATATATATTCAATAATTCAAATCGTCATTGGGAGGCATAAAGCTTGACACATATCTCAAAATATTATTCCAAAATACCATCTCGACATACGTCCCAAAATCATTCAAAATACCACCTCGTGGTAAAATGTGTAATTCGCAATGATAATTATTAAATCATATCATGAAAACATTGAGATAATCATATAAATCAAAGTTTATTTATTCAATCATCATAATCTCATAATCGAATTATTTATTATGTAAAACCATAATAAAACTAAAGCTTTGGGCACAAGAACGGAAGATTGCTCTTGTTCAAAACCCCACATACCTTGAAATTGACTTCTTGATTATGGAATCCTGTTCACACAAATAAGGGGTGTTCCTCGAAGGTCTCGAGATGATGAGTTCGATTATCGAATCAAATTTGAATTTCTACGGTGAAATTGGAAGATATTTGGAGCTCAAAATGGACCTAGGATTTAGTTCTCTCAATGTTTTTGATGGAAGAACATGAATTTTATGGCTCAATATAGGTATAAATGGACAATTTTCGTCCATGAAGTGAAGGCATAATGACCAAAATGCCCTTAAAATCAAATAATTCTCGAATATGTCCTTTGGTGGACTGTTTTGATAGTCTGAAGTAGATCAACCATAACGTTTTACTTCGATATCCAAATTAGATGAAACCAATTTCATTAGAAAGAGAACTCTCATATCTTTCCATTGATATATAGTATCTCACCCAGATCATTGTGTACAAGGAGTTATGATCATTTGAAGTTGACCCAAAAATTCACTTTTGATAGGCTGAAATAGATCGACCATAACTTTTTGCACCGATTGACAAATTGGATGAAACCAATTTCATCGGAAAGAGGACTCGCAGAGCTTTCCGTTGATATATAGTAGATCACCAGATCATTATGTACAAGGAGTTATGATCGTTTAAAGTTGGAGAAAAAATACGCCAGGCCTCAGTACTTTTTCCTGCATGTTTTACTGTTCACAGTTCGATCGAAATGGTCGTAGATCGATCGGAATGGTCGTAACTCATCGCTCAAGTGTCCGTTTTTGACGATCTACATATTGTTGGAAAGCTTATTCGATACTCTACGCAATGGTAGGTCAACGTCTTAGAAATACTACACAGAAAATTTATGGATCACTCTAATGCGTAGAACTCGATACGTTTCTTACGAAATCTTTACGAAGAAAATTTTTCAGGGTATTACAGATTTGCACTTGGATAAATAATTTATAGGTAAAGATATGTAAAGCAAACTTGATAAAATAAGAATTTAAGATAACTCCACAGTTATTCATCTAAGCTAAAAGAAATTGAAAGAATGATCTAGCATTTAACATAAGTTCATATATGAATAAATTTATAGCACAAAGGAAGGGATAAATGACAAGAAATAAGGCTTCAGGGCCCAATTTCACTCCTTTAATTTTTTGTTATATAAACCCTGTACATTTAAATATATTCTAGTTATACTTTACGACCACATATATTTCTATATTATTAGAAAAAATTTAAATATATACCATTTTCGTTATACTTTATGACCACATAAATCCCTATATTATTAGAAAAGGATTAAATATACCTTTTGTTATAATTTCATATACTTCAAGTTCAAATATACCCCTCCCGTTATATTTTTGGTCCAAATATACTCCTCAATATACTTTAATGTTGATTAACAACCCCCTCCCCCCCAACACACACACGCGCGCGCGCGCGCACACACTTTTTTAAAAAACAAATTATATTTAAAGGAAAATTAAAATCATCGTTGGAGGATTTGAAAATGCTTGAAGAACATCCAGATTGGTATATTATGGCTCTATAGAAATCGAGATTCTTTTGCTTTGTTTAATGAGATTTTTAGGTTAGCGGGTATATAATTATTAGGTGGATTCAGATTTGAGTTGGAATTTAATAAGATTAGGTTTATTATAAAACATATCAATAAAATTGTGTTACGTAAGAAATGCCTTTAATTATATTTTAAAATGTGAAAACAAATAAATAAGGGCATTTTAAGGCCAATAGGTTGACTTCAGGGGTATTTTAGAGCGGAATGATTAAAGAATGATATGTTTGTATTAAATTTAATAACTCAAGGTATTCTGATTTCTTTTCTGAAGAGTAAATATCTTTTGGATCATTTACATTTTTGCTTCTATTTTGTGTTGATCTTTAATTTCTACCCCCTCATAATAATTAACTTTTCCAAACGTGTGAAAAGTCTATATTTTCATATCCTAATCTGCTACAAGTTATGTTGCACATGACTTCAGTTTTGGAAGAACATATATCCCACTAGACATAAATTTAATTGTTAAGTGGCAAAAATTAAAGACTATTTTATTTAAAGGGCAAACTGTGTAGTTTTTTAATATATGTTTTTTGGTCTAAGAAGTGTTATCTTGCATCTCCTAAGACATTATAAAATGCACAGATAAGAGAAAAAAATCAATGGATAAATGTGTATTCTGAATGTTGTTCCATAAATTTCAAGGTCCTATATTGTTAAAGGATCATTTGGTGTCACGACTAAAACAGTCATGATTGACACTCTCTCTAACCTATGACAGAAGAATCATGATACGCTCACCTTTACACGCGTAAGTGTTGGTCTCACGTTCATAATTATTAACAACTCAGGTTTTTTAACAAGTACTAAAATGGTCTCATTCAATAACTAATAATCATCTGATGGTAATATCATACATAAATGCATAGAGTGCAGAAACCTCTATTTATTACAACTAGTGAATTTACCTGTGCTTCGCGCGATCGCAGAAAATTTTAAAAATTTACGAACTAATTTAACTTCTAAATATTTAATGTTAAAAATAGGTATTAAACCATACAATTATTTACATGCATAACTCATCTATAATTCAAAATATCACTTATGGAGTCCATCAAGTACTATTAATAGAGAACTTAAGGGAACGCATAAATTGATGTTAAAAAAAATACTTACAAGATAAATAATATGGATATTAAACCCTCATCTACAAATTCAAAATATCATTTGTGGAGTCCATCAAGTAGTATTAAGAAAAATTTAAGGAAACATGTAAATTAATGTTAGAAAATTACTTTACAGATAAATAATATGGGTATTAAGGTGGCTAGTGAATCAATTACTATAGGAAGGTAAAGAAATAAATGATAGAAGAATCAAAAGTAAAGTGATAAAGACAAAACGAATTTCTTTACCCAGAAATAAGTGACAAAATCTTCTTACAATACAAAAGAATAAATTAGCTTTTAAATTTTCATAATATTTGCATTGCTACAAAATTCAACGAATTAAACTAATTGAATAAAAATATCTTCAAATATGCCTCAATATGTTGTATGCATTAAGAAATATGTCGTTAAAATATATGTCATAATATTATTTGAAAAGACTATTTTAAATTCAGGTGAGAGAATGCGTCATCTTTTTGTAACATGAATAAAATTAAAAATAATGTTGAAAAATAAAAGGACGGAACTAACATAATCACACTATTTATAAACAAACTACATGTTTCTCGTAACATTTTTGAGTTTATTTAAAATAAAAAATATTCCCCTTGTTCCAAAATACTCGTTATGTTTTATTGTTTGAGATAATTTAAACTCAAATCTATAGAGTTTGTGTCAGAAACACTAGTCAGTCTTGCTTCTTGACATATTTGCTTGTGTTTATAACCAAATCAATACCTCAAAGTTCAACTTTCGTTCCTCTTTATAATCTCTGATCAGCCTCCACGACCTTAGTAAAGAATAATTAGGCAATATATAAAATGATCAAACAAAAAATATAAAAGGTTGTGTAGTAATACTAAACAACTTTCGTCATATTTGTAGATATAAACTAAACAAATTCTCTTCGTAAATAATACTGTAGAAGAACAACTGAAAATTTAGAAAAATAAAGCAATGCAATATAGACAAAAGACTTAATCCGTCGAAAAATATTCTCAGAGAAAAAAAGTAAAGATGCTTGTTGAGGCAGTCAAGTTCTTGAATAATTCTATTTAGTGGTGCATGATTTTTATATTTATTTTCATTCATTTATAACGAGTCAATGGAAAAAAAAAAAAAAAAAAAGTTAGGTCCCTTCACCTAAACATAATCGGTACACCCAATACTATTTCTCTTTATGAAGGGAATCATTATGCCTAGGACTATTTTTCTTTATGTGAAAAAAAATTATTTAATATGAAAAAAAAAGATAAATGACAAATAAATGAAAAATAAAAGATAAATGACTTTCTTGATCATTCTTAATTTATTTCCTTAATTGAATTTTGATTGATTAGGACGAAATTCCTTAAAAAACTTCGTCAGCGTTCATCCTGAGTCAAGATCGAACTCTCCATGAGATTCATAGTTGCATTACTTATAGCTTTCTTGTTCATAGATAAAGCGGATTCAAAATTATCTTTCATTTCAAGGTATAACTTGTATCCATGCGCTTCATATATATATATATATATATATATATATATATATATATATACTATGAGAGAGATATTCATCTAACGTGAACTTTTGGACTTGAATAACCTGCGACATCTTTTAATTTCCTTGATTTCATTTCTCCATTCAATTTTCTTTAAGTTATAATTTAAAGCATAAAAGTTTTAAGTATTAGAAATTGTGATTCATAATTTAGGAAATACTATGTTGCTTTATCAAATTATGTCATCTTTTGAAGTAAAGATATAAGGATCTTATTTTTGTTTGTAGCTTCTGTTCTTTTGATCTTTTTTTCTATTTTCCAACTTATTTTTGTTTTATAAGACAACTTTATCCATTATTATATAATGCACAAGACAACATAAATTATATAGATAACAAGTAAATTATAAAATTGGCATTACATAGAAGTCATACATACAAATATTCGATCAATATATCTCTTCCTTGTGTTGAATAGTAAATTATTATCAATTTCATAATATACATCACACTTACAAATAGTAAAAGAGAATAAACGTATTTGTTGTTTAACCTTTACATAGAAAACTAAGACTACAAAATTCTAAAGTAATTTGTAATACATTTGTTGTATTCAACCATCTTTAACATCAATATACATCACACTTACAAATAGTAAAAGAGAATAGACGTATTTGTTGTTTAACTTTTACATAGAAAACTAAAACTATAAAATTCTAAAATAATTTGTAATACATTTCTTGTATTCCACAATCTTTAACATCAACTCTACGAATTTGACTGTTTATGGAAAGGACAAATGATGTCAAAAGATCATGAAATGTACTCTATTTATAATGGGAAAGTTACATTACATGCATATTTATTTAAAAGCATATTGGAAAATGAAAAGCCAAATATCAAAAAAAGAACTTAAAAATAAATTATAGAGTAATGAAATTTTAAAAAAAAATAAAGACATTTACACTCTGACATTGAAGTATAGGAATAAATGGATGAGTAGTAATTGTAATATTCATTTTTGTGCAGTAAAAAAATAAAAAAAAATAAGAAAATTATCAAAAAATCCACAAAAAAGATAAATAGCAATGGAGATCAT
>NC_061118.1:60683825-60775451 GCF_002878395.1 Capsicum annuum | reverse complement strand
ATATATTAATTTTTGAGACCTGAAATCACCGTTCAAGAGCATCTAAAGATCAACTAAGTCTGCAAATAGATGGAATATTTCAAAAAAAAAAACATAACAAAAGAAAATTTGCATAGTCCAGAAACAAGGGACGTCAACATCATAAGAGGTTCTGAAGATTGTCCGAACATGATGCTCTCCCTCAAAATCATCCTGAACCGCTAACTAGAGCCGAGATCGTGTGTCAATCACTGAAAGATATTCTGCATTTAATTAAAAGAAGAGTACAAGAAACATCGATACATCAAGAAGTACTGATAAATATCATAGGTCAACTAACTTAACAATGTATAAGTAAGCAAGCCAAACAAGTATTAAAGCGATCATAACAGAATTCATAACCAATGATATCATTCAACTAAACACATCATGCATCATCACATAATTACCACTCACATATTTACTTTCACTGACTTTCACACTTAGTTTCACCAAGAACTCATCAACATATAAATTCATCATAAAAAACTCGATGAATATGTATCAATGCATGTATGCAAGATATGCACATCATCTCTTACTCTTCTCAACCTCTTCATCAATATCACATCGTACCAATGCGATACCCGATTATTATTACAACATATCATATTTGTATCGGCGTGATACCCCACTCATCATCACAATATATATTTATACCGATGTGGTACCAGACCTGTCATCGCAACATATCATTACAATTCAAAGAAAATGCAATGCAATCATTAATTACAAATCATGCTAGAAGGCAATCATAAATGTCAAGTTCACAAACAAGCTTAAAACTAAGAAAGTTTAAGTGCTACATTAAAATCATAGCTACCACAGCTCCTTTGCTCAAAGTCACCTTTAATCCACACTTTTGTCCTTTCGATCTCTTTCTTGATCTATAACAACAAGAACATACACTCATCTCAATAATTTTTTTCTTTTTAACTGTTAGAGATCAACAATCACTAATTTTTGCCATAAACTTACCCTATTTCATCATTTTAGGATTTTTTATCTCTAAAACTTCATGAATTCTACTTGTAGTAGCATATACAACCATAATTCTAGTCTCATTAGTGTTTCTAGTCCCGTTAGTGTTTCCTAATACCCTATGATAACTTCATATTGAATATATAAATAATCCTATCATTTTCATTGATTTTCATAAACTAGAATTAAATTCCAAAAATTCATCATTAATTCATTATTTAGTGATTTTCTAAGATTAAATAAAGTAAATTCAAGTTTAAAATGTAATTACTTACCTCTAAAGATGAAAAACTCCGCAAACCCTCTGAAAATCGTCTTTCATATGGCTCTATAGATCTTTTCAAAAAATGGGGAATGATTGAGTTATTTTATTTTTAAAAACTAGAATTTTATTGCAAGTTACCGCTACAGTGGTTCATACCCTTTTTCACGGAGGTTATTGTTGTAGTACTTGTTATCACCGCAATAATACCACTACAGTAGTTGATTTTTCTGAAGCTATGGTTCGAGGTAGAAACTTGGGACCTCTCTTCAGTTTTTCTCACTTTACAACACATACCCTAAATCATAACATCGCAAACCAATCCTTACACTATAAACATTATAATCGAAGTTCTATGACTCTTTTTCAGGTGTTGGAAGTTTCTATGGGCTCTTATGCTCGTTGACTATTCGACTATCGTATCAAACCCCGCTATTACCAATCATATTAATATCAAATTTTGTTCAACTACCACATCCTCAAGAATAAGTCAATCCTAGACTACCCTGAATTTCTCAAAAATTACTCTAACAGAGTGTAACTAAAAATTTTACCTCTTACTTCAGTATAACAGCAACTTAGGTCTTTAGATTAGATTGGCTGGTAGGGTGGGATAGAAAGAGTCCCTATCATAGAGATATTATATGAAATTATCTTATCCCATCTTTTATATGAGATAGCTTATCCCACCATTTATACTAAAATAATAGGATAATAAATCTGAAACTAAATAATACCATTACCAAACGCAAGATTAAACAACCTCATAAAATGTCCCAAATTATTATCCTTTATTCACCAGCCAAACAACCCTTTTTGGTTCGCTAGGATTATAATGCAATGGTTATTTGATATTATTGTAATGATTGATAATGAACTGTTCTATATCTATATTTATAATATATTAAAAGGGTGAAGATCCTTAGAAAATTTATTCAAACTTTTTTTCCTTCATTAAAAGTCTCTCATTTATACAAAATCCTCTTTTTACTATTTTCTCAAATTACTATTTAATTACAATTATAATATTATTTCCTAAAATATATGGGATTAAGAGTTTAAAAGATATGTTAAGAGTTTTTCTTAAATTAAAAGTCCTAAAATATATGATAGGAAATAATTTTAATCAATGTTTAATTTGCCTTACATAAAATTGTATCTTATTATAACTAAACTCATGTGTAGGAATTTACTTTTTCCCTTCACACGAGTAATCATTTTAGGAGTAGAATCTTTACTAATATTCTTATATTCATAATAAAGAAGAGACCTAATTAATATAGGCTTAAAAGAAAAAATAATAATACAATAAGTAGGAAACTTATTATATTAGTATTTATATTAAAAAAAAGGTTTAAAACATTATTAATAGGCTTGATACATAAGCATGCCCTTTAACTTGACATCAAATCACATCTATGACCTCCAACTTTGGGTGTGCACAAGTAGGCACTTAAACTTGTATAAAGTTAAACAAGTAGACACACACGTCCTATGTGACATAATACACGTAGGAAACCATGTAGGACAAGAATTTTTCACGTAGGACGCCACATAGGACATACATGTCTATTTGTTCAACTTTATACAAGTTAAAGTGTCTACTTGTGCACACTCAAAGTTGGAGGTCATGAATGTGATTTGAGGTCAAGTTAAAGGGCATATTTATGTATTATGCCTTATGCCCTTATTAATATTGTCTTTTTCTATTCTCCATTTAATTGATTCTTTCTAACCAGGTGAATTCTTTAAGCTATATTCATATTGTTTTATAACATATGATAATTTGTTCTTGATTTAGTTTATTGTTTTCATTGTTTGATTGAAGAGATACATTTTATTGTGATTTGAGGTAAGTTTTCTAAAATTATAGTATATTCGTGAAATTTACAACAAATAAATTATCATATATTTTTATAGTCAATTGTTAATTGAGAAGTGTTTTTGTGAAATCTTGATATATCTTATGATTGAAGAGACAAATTTACTTGTAAAGGTATGTTTTCTAATATTTTAATTACATTCTTGATAATTACAATCTTGATAGTATCTATGATTAAATAGATGAATTTATTTGTGATTTGAGGTAAGTTTTCTAAAATTTTAGTACATTCTTGAAGTTTACAATAATAAACTATCATGTATTCTTGATCGACAATTGTTTACTGTGAAGGATTATTTTTTTTTTTTGAAATAGTGATGGTATCTATGATTGAAGAGACAAATTTGCTTGTGATTTGAGGTAAGCTTTCTAAAATTTGTTTATTTTTTTATGTTTACAAAAATAAAGTATCATGTATTTTTTATAGACAATTGCTAATTGAGAAGTTTTATTTTGTAATTTTAGTATGTTCTTGAAGTTTAAAATAGTAAATTATCATGTATTCTTCGTAGATAATTGTTAATTGAATTTTTTTTGTGATTTTTGCTCATAATGACACATGTCCAATTATTGATTTGAAATTGACTTATTTACAAATTCAAATAAATTACTTGGACCATTACATTCCGTCACAAGAAATTGGTTAGTCATTTTGATTCTATATAAATTTAATTTTAAAATTTAATTATATGCAACTGTTTCACTTGTAAATAAACTATGAGATCTAACATATTATTATTATTTTCAATAATAGGTTCTTTTGATTGATTGGTACAAGCTATATAAATATGATGAACTTTTTGATTGACGAGAGACACACGTGCAAAGTACGTACACTACTCTTAGAAAAGTGATTCAAGTTTTTTGTCATTCATTAAATGATTTTGCAGTAAACACAATTGTCTTTCACCATTTTTTCTTAAATAATTATTATTACTTATTATATCAAATATTAAAGAATTTGAAATTAATTAAAGTTCTTATTGATTTAGGTAAGAAAGTGAAATTTTACCTTATATAGAAAATAATTTTTACAACCCAAAATAACTATAGATTTAGTCTAAAAATTATTATTTTAAAAATATATATATATATATTTAAATAGAAATCCTAAACAAACAACCATCAAAATTTGCCTAAATTGACTATATTTTAATACAATTCAATTTGGTCTAATACTAAACCCAATAAATTAAAGTTTCAGATTTACCGTAAATAAGGTTAATAATTTATACCAGTTATTTAAAATTTGTACTTAATAATATAATGTACACACATGAATTCTATATATATATATATATATATATATATATATATATATCGTGTCTTTTATTTGGTTTGTATGAATATATTAGTTTTATCTTGAAGTGTTTTTCATATTTCATAAATTAATTAATTTATTTCTTAATTCAAGATTTTTTTTTTTTATCATATCGAAGTGATTTTGTAAACTGAACTCCTTAAAGCAAGATACATGTGTGGGCGCATAAGATAAGACTAGTTATACTAAATAACCTTAAATCAAATGGTTATAAATGAACCACTTACCGTAAACGGGAACTTTTGCCTTCAAATAATTTCGTCTCTTGAAATGAAGTTAATTAAATGACATGATCAATGAGAACGACCAAGCTTATTTGACCTTAAAGCGTTGTAAACAGTTTAATTTCTATGTTAATACACATTCTTATTTCATATTCTTCCTTGCATTTAATAATTGTACATAAGATCCTGCCCAATATACTGCATGTATTATTTAACACCACCAACCCAATATCCTGTTAGTTATATGGTTACTACCAAAAGAAGTTAGGATATGGTGACCTTTTTTTTACTTGGCGTCCAACAAAATACTATATGAACAGTGAAGTTACGCAGGATTTTAGGTTCGAATTGTTGTGTCAACACCACGGTCAAATGAAACTTCAGGATATTGACAACACATACAGAATGGCCATAACAATTACTCCCTCCATTTCATTTGTTTATCTATTTTTGAATTGACAAAAGATTTAAGAAAGAAAATAAAGACGACTTAAATCCCATGGTCATAAACTAAATATGCATTAAATGTACCAAAATACCCTTGTGGTCTTAAAGATGACGCTGACAGAGTACAGAAAATGATTAATTATGATTAGCCAACCCTCTAAATTAGATGATATATGGTCCCATTCTAGGCGCAGATGTGGGTTGAAAATCAATTGCCATCCGAATATTTAAGGCAAACTATTGCATCCTTCATCGATATGTTGCAGTTTCCTTGATCTTATAAATAGTAGCTCAAACAGGAACAATAACATCAATTTTTTAGAGAGTTCTATCACAGCCATCTCAACACTTTAACCAGGCAACGGCAGGGGTTTTTGTCGTCCTTTACAAAGGCATATACATAGTAGGGGAGGGGTAAACAACCCCCTCCCCCTTCCAAAAAGAAAAATTAATTAAAAGGATCTCCAAGTAGGAACAGCACAAGAAACCTTATTCTTATAGTTCCACTCTTGTCGAGAGCTACATTCTCATCCAATGCTTCCGAAGATTAGCTGGCTCGGAGAGGGGCAGATCATTCATTATTCAGTCGCAGCTTTTCAAGTTAAACACATCAAGGAAACAAATAACAAAACAGGTGGTGCAGATTCCGTTTTCTGCAGCAAGAAATGGTGAGCTTATGTACCATTTTCAAAAGTTAACCGCACTCCCGAAACAGACTACTAAAGAGGAACAAGGGGACTAATGTAACACTTTAGGCATGTCGGAAAGATGCAACTAGTCACCTCTCAAGCAAGAAAACTGGGGTAACAAAGTCACTCTTCGAGGATTGCACGACCCAGGTTAGTGGCAAGTGCCAGCCTGACAGAACTTAAGGCATCAGATGGCAAGTCAGCCTCAACAAAATCTGGTCTCAATCTTGCCATGGACAACTCTTGCAGTTTATTCAAGAGAAGCTGAGTTTGAGAAACATTAATCAACGGCCGCTCTTGCCACATCAACAATTTCAACTGCGCAGGAAGAAAAAGAAGGGGAATGAGGTCAAAGATGAAACATGCACCAGCTATTAATAAACATATAAATCTGAAAGCATGGTGAACCTTTCAGCCTGAATTAAATAAGTAGATTGCCAACCCTCCCCCATCACCCCACGTACCCATTTTCTAACCCACTGGTAGACTGTCGTTTGAAAGACTTCAGAACAAATTTCACGCATAATAAATCAGTTCCAATTTGATAGGAACTAAGATTCATGTATTAAGGCCAAAGAATAGGGGTATTATCTACGCAATCAAATGGTAGAAGTGATACCAACGACTAGATTCTCTTTTCTTTTTTTACTTGAGGAAGAATTTAGCACCTAAGCGGAGCAAGAGCAAACTAATATAGAACCGCAATGAAGCATTATTCAAAACTAAAAAGGAAAAGAAATAAGAAGCTACATCAAACTCATAACTGAAAAGGAAAAGAAACAAGAAGCTACATCAAACTCATAACTGAAAACAAAACAACAGAAAAGAGTAACTACACCTTGGAATATTTACTAGCAATCTAGATCCCACTCATAAACATCATCTTCTTTCATGTCAATTTTTTTTAATTGCCTTTAGAAGCCAACAATTTACAACAATCACAAGAATTGCTTGACCAAACATCTGCACAAAGATGGGATATTGAATCTTATATCTTTTAGTACTGGAGCTTCCTACCTTGCATTTCTATGACCTACTTGGTACTATGACTGAGAAAAGAAAAAGAGAATTAATCAGGCAAGTTGAGCAAAGAACTAAATGCAATAATCAGAGAGGTACTCACTGAATCATATAGAAGAGGTAACCAAAAATCTTGTGGCGTGGAAGGATTTTTCATGAGCTGCAGAGTAGAAACAAAATAAATTGACTCAGAGGCAAAACAGAAGGCTTTGTTTCAAAGGTAATAGAGATAGCACACCTCATATCCAAACAACTATTTCAATCCAACCTACATGAACATTCGGGCTGCTAGGTTTCATTAACAAATCTTATGTTAATTTATTCAGTTTCTTAAGATAGCTGCTTAAGTGTAAATCTTATAAATCAACAAGGCCTCGATACCGAATGCAAAATCTTATACATCCGCAAAATGAAATTTTACATCACTCAAATGTTAAATCTTCATTATTATAAGAGGTGTCAGACATACAGAGACGAGAGCTTCAGCTGCACTACGAGCAGCATCAGTGAGCATATCACCGTGACCCTGCAGTAGAGATCTCCTAAAGTCCCTGTACCTGAATAATACAACAACAACAACAACAATTCAAATATTTGAAATGCTCCGACACCGTTTTCAAAGGTGACATCCACTAATTCAAAGTAAGTATTAAGCAATTACTTCTTCAGAAACTCAAGACCGCCAGCAGTTCTAGACTCAGAACCCAGCAACTCTATGAGACCTTCCCATTGCTGCAGCGAAAGAAAAGTAAAATGACCAAAGAGAAAAAGCCACCTATTTCTATAAGAAAGCGATGTCGCTTCAGAGTCAAACTACTAGACTTTGACTTGGAACAAATATCTTACAGAGCAATCAGATTCATGATAATCAAAATAGAGAACTCTAAGTGGTGAACCAATTCTACCAAATAAACTAAATCAACAAGCCATCTTTGGCTATCTTCCTTCTGCTTTACTGTTTCTCTTTTCTTCTTTTTGCTGAGGCTGGATTCACTTTAACCCAGATCCTGAGAAATACAAGCTTAGCAAGATTGGACTTCCACTTTTGAGGTTACTAACATTATAAGAATCACAGCTGGTTAATATTCAAGGGCTTCACCGTCCACTTCCCACATTGCTTAATCTCCTTAATCAAGCACCTGGTCAAGATTGCCCACCACCATCCATACGTCTGCACGTGGAGTACACATGTTTGTCATATAACAACAACAACAACAATCCCAGTGTATTCCCACCTAGTGGGGTCTGGTGGGGTAAGATGTACGCAGTCCATACCTCTACCTCTAAAGAAGTAGAAAGGCTGTTTCCGATAGACCCCCGGCTCAAGGCACGAGATACCACACAAACACATAGTAAAGCACAGAAGCAGATTACATAACATAAATACGGCACCCATAAGTAATATAAAACAGAGGAAAGCAGAGGAAAGCACACAGATTCGTAATAAAACATGGAACACGGAACACGGAATCATAACAGGAATAAACCCCCACCAAGTAATTCCCTACACTAGCGACCCAAACTGGCCCTAGTCCTCTGCCCTAATTCGCGTCCTCCAGACCTTCCTATCTAGGGTCATGTCCTCGGTGAGCTGTAACTGCTCCATGTCCCGCCTAATCACCTCACCCCAGTACTTCTTCGGCCTACCCCTACCCCGCCTAAAACCATCCAACGCTAGCCTCTCACACCTACGGACCGGGGCATCCATGTCCCTCCTCTTCACGTGTTCGAACCATCTCAAACGGGCTTCCCGCATCTTGCACTCCACTGAAGTCACACCAACCTTCTCCCGGATAGTCTCATTCCGAACTCTATCCCCTCTAGTCAGCCCATACATCCAGCGCAACATCCGCATTTCTGCCACCTTCATTTTTTGGATGTGGGAGTTCTTAACTGGCCAACACTCCGCTCCATATTAATAAAAATAATTAATATCTCTTCTATATCAAGAGAATTTACTTGACCGAGACCCAAAAAAGTACCAACCATTCATGTTGAACATGACATCCTCAGAACCCCCAAAAGCCACAGAAAGCCAAATAAATGATAGAGAGCGCCATGAACCAACAGAAACATAGGTAGAAGGTCATACATGTACTGACCATTTCTGAATCACGGATATAAATAGTTGATCTGGTGAGGTGGCAGACAAAGAGGGTGGTTGGCTAAAATTATAAGCTGGCCAAACTGGTTGATAAGCACTTGCTACCTTATCTAAGCGTTTGGTAAACATTCTAAGTGACGTTTGGTAAACATTCTAAGTGCTAATAAAGCCCAAACCAACCAAACTCGTAAGTTGCTCATCCATAAAAGGGCTCATAGACTTAAAATGAAGTCAACTATGACAAGATAAGCATACAACAACAACATACCCAGTGTATTCCCACAAAGTAGAATGACAAGATAAGCATATAACAACAACAACATACCTAGCGTATTCCCATAACGTGAGATGACAAGATAAGCATGTTGATGAATTTAGTGTAAAGAACTAATTATAGTATGCAAACAAGAAAAGACTAATGTAAGTGCAATTCAATATAGAGAAAATGATAATTTTAGTCCTTCATACATACACTAAGGACTATCTCAAGTTCATGTATATAAGGACCAAAATGACCACTTTCTCCATACATTAAGGACCATTTTGATCGTTTTCTCTTTCAATATACAACGAATACTTTTTCAACTGTCTTAGAGAAAAGACCATGATTGCATAGTGTATGCATTCCTCATCTAAAAACAAATCATAACTTTATTATATAAAACAAAATAAAGTCACTACTGTCAACAACTCAAACAACAACAACAAACCTAGTGTATTCCCACATAGTGGGAGGTTCTAAATTTCTTCTAGACTTATATCTAGCCCATCAGATAGCATGTTCTTCATAACGCACATACTTGGATAATTGGGAAAAACGTGGATACATAAAATGCCTGTGAAGTAATTAAAACAGTTGAACCATCTACCAAACCAACAGTCTAAAGAATGTATTCCTTTTGGAGAAAAGAAATAATAAGGAACACACTCAAGCAACATAACCTGCGAAAAATTGCAATTTAGAGAAATGGGTATAAACATGTATTGTTACAGACAGAAGTTAACACAGTTGTACAAGTACTAAGAAAATATATAAGGCACTCAACCACTGTAACCAAGTAATACCAACCTTGAATCCTTCATCAGAAGTCGACTTCCCAACGAAATCAAATAAATGTTTGGCAATTCTGTTTAAACGGAATTCATCACGAGCTTGCTGCAGCCAGAAAACACCAGAGCCTTTTCTCCCATGTTTCCAGTGATGCACACCAGCAATCTAATGAAAAATATGAAACACAAGGTGAAACTGAAGCACTTGTATGTTCGGAATAATCACAAGAATTACAGGGACATCACATCAGAGTAACTTTATTATTGTTCTTAAGAGAGTAACTACCGCTTAGAAGTTAATGATAGTCAATATGAATAAATCATGACATACCCTCATAATGTTTGAACTTACGGTGTCAAGTTCATATAGACGGCAGATCTCTATACTCTGCACAGAAAAGCAAAATTAACCAGGCAAGGATAAACAAGGAACCATTAGATTGAAATAAGGCTGCAGAGCAATATATTAGAGAGCAAAATCATGAGAGCAAGGAATCAAAAGAAAAGCCACCCTGGAAACAGTACCTTTAACAGAATCTGACTATGCTGTACAGGCTGCTTGTACAGCAAATTCTCCAATAATCCAATCCCTTGTTTTATGCATGAAGTCAAGTATATTGGCGCAATCTGAAGGGAAGTGAAAAAACAAAGATCCAAAATATATGAGTAGAAGAACCAAAATCTGAACTGAGTTTTAAGACAACGGTATTGTACTTCTCCACAAAATGAGCTTCCAGTATACAGGCTCAGCAAAAGCAGATTATAAAATTCTATGATGTATCCAAACTGTGTAAGAGTGTTAATAGGTAAAAGCTCTCCAGCATCTAGATATTGTTCCAAGGTTCAACTGAAGCTGTAAGTTATACATTGTCTCCAATCCGGAAACATCAAATTGTTATTTATACATTTTGGGGGACGTAGGATGTACACATGTTGAATCTCACTCATGTCTTTTGTGTTCCTTTACTTAGGGTGAAAGCTGAACCTTATGCACAGGAAGATAAATGAAGTGTTCAAGTAATAGGTTTTTTTTGTTTCTTGGGAAATGAGTTTTAAGTAAATGGTGCAAGTAAAAAAAAACAGGCATTCATTTGCCCAAGTTTGCATCCACACATACTTGCCATGTCAATGCATGAGAAGACAGTACTTGTGCATATACAAGTCTATGCAGTTCTTCTATGCTAACTCCCCCCAGTTTGGAACGCTCTTCATGCAAAAGAATATCTGCGTGAGTGCTCCCAGCTGTCAACAATTCTACAGCATGCGCCATCATCCTTGAGAGATGAAAAAAAGACTTGCATCAGGTGAACAAGCGGAGCACAAAATGCTGAAGTACTCAAGCCACTCATACAAAAAATACACAGAAAGAGAAGATTAACAAACCAGGGGCCAAATGATCTTGAGCACTCTGCTAGAACAACCTGAACATATAGGATATGCTCGTGAGTTCTGCACTACATTAAACATCAACTAAAAGTTAGAAGTTAAATCTTTAGAGTGGTTCACCTCAGTATTTTCTCCAAGAATTCCAAGTATAAGACCAAACAGCTTATGGGGGCTGGAAACTGGCTTTAATTGCATGCACTTCTGAGCAGAATTGTGCATGCTCTCTAGACCCTACAATACAACAATAGAATGTGTATTGTAACGAAAATGTAACAGAAAAAGAATCTTCTTGCTCTCCACTTTTGGATAATTGTGCGACAAAGAGAGAACTTTTTAGTGATTGCGACAAAGTGACTCAACCCAAGTGACCTTAGATGTTTAGATCAATTTGAAAGGGGAACTGACCGCAGTAAATGGCTTAATGTATAAGAAATGGGATATAAAAAGCTCCATCCAGTTGAAAGTTGCATTTGATAGAACAGTAGGATTTCCCAACATGATCTGGATCAAATTTTTCAGCCCTTCTCTCGTCTGCTGGTGATCACATTGAAGCCAGTAGGAACTACAGTCCAGTTTACTTATTTGTGTCCTCCACTTCTCCCAAGCCTAACAGCGAAAAAGGCATTAAATGCTGTCCAGTAAAGGCCACTGATCATTAGCAAAGGCCTAGATTACCTTCATGAAGTCAGGCTTGGTTTTGTAACACTCGCCTAAATTTTCTTCTCTCAGACTAGGACGCATTCTAGGCATCTTGGATATAAGAACAGCAACTGCTTCAACCAGTCCATTCTCCGTCTTTTAAGAGCAAGAATCAAACAGATTAAAAGAGAGAACAGGAAAGTTATAATCATAGTCCAGAGACCCTTTTTAGGGAGACATGGATGCTTCAGAAACTATCTGAGAGAAATCAAACAACATTCTCATGGATCCGCTTCACCAGCTCCCCTATCCGCAAGTGACCAATTGCCTAAACTTTATCTGATATTACAGTCACTTGCACAATCATGGAGAGAGTACTCTACCCACAGAGACTCATCACTTCAGTTGCAAAAAGAAATTATAACGTTGTCAATGCTAAAGATTAGTGATAAAAGGGAGGATAAGAAGTGATCTCGCAAGATGTTAAGAGGTAGCTTATGCAAACTAGAAGCTAAAGAAAGAAAAATGTGATCGAAAAGAAAAAGAAAATCCACTTTATCATCCTAAAATCCACTTTATCATCCTAAATGGCAGTGCCTCCTGTAGTTAGATCTCTCAGGAAAAAGACACAAAGTGATAAGACTTTGGAACTTGATAGAAAAGGTACAAGGCCTAATAAAATGTCAAACTGAAAAGACAAATCATTACTGCATTGATTAGGTATATCAATACAAGGAAGAGGCAAGAACTGTTCCCAAGTTAACTGATGTACAGGTCGTTTAAGAGGGAAAAGTACAAAATATGATATGTGAATTATCTAGGCTGAATAAAGCTATGCTAGATTGCAACTGATCATCACACGTTCAAAACTCTTGCCTCTTCTTTTTTTTTTTTTTTCTCGGAGGTTTAGTTCAAAATTCTTACCTCTCGACTAGATAATTGATCAAACTGGTAAGAGCCGTGCAAACGCAACAATTTTACCTGCAAAATTGGCAATCATAGACTTATGCATGCTCCTTAAACAAAATCACGATATAAGTAACATGAATGCACAGTTATAATGGTTGATATCCACAAATAATATGCTTACCACAGTTTCCAGCCAGCCAACGGCCAACGCTGATGACATTGCATCCCAGTAGTTAGGATCTTCTTCAACAACCTGCAATGAGCAAATCAATTGGAAATGAACACAGAAAGATGGAATGGCTACTCCTTCCATCATAGTTTATTTATCCTTCTTTGTACTATACCAAAATCCACTTCCTACGGGAAACATTGTCGTTACACCACTGATTATTTTTTGAACATCCCACCATGAAAGAAGTATCATTGACCCACAGTTTCATTGAAGAAAATTTCATTCTTCCAAAATGTTAATATTCACTCTACTTTTGAACTCACACCTGCTTAAATACAACTAAATTTTAATCTTTACATTTATAACTATCTCCAGTCAAATTAGGACCACTTAAATAGTGACTAATAATTTCTCCATCAATAATTGTGACAAATAATTTATCCATCAATAGGCCCAACAAATGTGAAGTTCACAGGGATATCAATTGACAGCTAAACCTGTACTACAACAAGTTCCTGCTGAAAATCCACAAGCTTTGAGTGAATAGTTGGCAGAGTTCCCGAGAATAAGGAAGTGTAGTCCTGTTGAATGAAACATGCATTAAGTTAGAAGAATAGTACAGTTTCACAGAAAGTAAGATCTGTGACATCTGGCGGAGAAAATCAAGGAAACTTATACAAAATAGAAAAAGAACATACAGCTAACCAATCTTGCAACCGTTCAGGAATCCAAGATTGAGAATGCTTGTCTATGTAAAATATCTCAAATAGCTCCCATGCAGCTTTCAGACACATTGGCTCTGCAATTTCCTAACAGACACACACAGCCACCAGATAAATACTAAAAAATAGCAAAGGTCAGAATCTGCATACAGCTAAACAAAAGTGTGATGACAATTACTCACAGTTACTATCAACTTGGGATCTTCGATAATTGATCTAGGAGACAGTTTTCGATCACTGAGCAGAGAACTTATCTCTTTGCTGTACTCTGTGACATGCTCCCACCTGATTACACGTAAAATGCAGTAACTGTCAGATAGTGACCCAATGAAAGGACATAACCACCCAGGCTGCCATAACATGGATTAAAACTCTAGCAGATCTCTAATAGAGAAAGAAACTTCAAGCTTCTAGACTTCAAACTCTTTTTTTCGGACAATTTTATGTGACTCAAAACTCCTGGTGTAGAAAGGGAAAAAGAATGTCCTCTGGCTTTCCACCATCAATTTTTCCAGAATTGCAGCACGAGCAATTGGATTAGAAAAATCTGGAAGTTCACAAGTATATATAAATGAACAAGAGGCACTAAGCTTGCAGGAGCACCTAGTCTGAGGTTTGCAAGGTAAAACAGTCAAATACCTTCGACATTTATTTTTAAAAATAAAACCCAATCTACTATATTAAAACATAATCCTTCTAAGTGAAATACCTATACTTAGTTAAGCCATTTCCTAAAAACACAAGAATAAAGAAGACCTTAGGAACCAATGAGCAAGCAAACAAAAAGTAAAATAACTTCAGAGTACATCTGCTTTATTTGGTCATTGAATTTCAAAAGAAGAGGCAAAAAGCAAGAAAGAAAACTGTTTGCTTTTCTTTCGTTAATTTTTGAGGAGGGAAGATGTCCAAAACAAAGCTTAGGGACTACTACAGCAATGAGACAAGACACTCAGTCAATCAACTCTTAGGGTGGTGTGACGTGATTTACTTCTCAACATAAGACTGATCTCTTCATAGGTTCCTACTGGGCACCACTGAAAGAAGTTTACAAACATCCTCAGTCCCACTTTGTCAAACAACAGTTTATTTGACAATTGATTCTCCCGTTTTATAACTATTTTAGATTCTAAAATTGTGGTTTAAAGTATGTTTTATGTAGCTCTCAAATAAACAAATCCAATTTTCAAAAATAAGAGATCAACTCCAAAAATTCGAAAATTCAACCATCCTATCAATCATTTAGGACCTATGGAGTCCTATAAATTCCTAAGGAGTCCTATATCATATTTAAGGTAGGGGCAGAAGTAAGGCTAGCTTCTAAGGTAACACGCGGTGCAAGACAGTATACTGAGGATCACAATTCCAAACTTCTAACAAAGTTTCGAGCATATGGAGAGCGAAATGCACAAATGCAGTGAGGAGGTGTGAGAGGTTGGTCACGATGGGTTTGAGGAGAGGTAAAGAAACGCCGGAGAAGGAGGTTGCTGTGAGGAGATCCTTGTGCTAGTGAAGATTGCTTCCAATGATCGGGAAATCCAAAATACAAAAAACATTGCTATATTTCCAACACTCCGGATAGGCGGAAAGATCTATGCCCATCCCCAACTTCCTTTCAATCCACATCGAAAAATTTAGGCTTTCTCTACTGGGAGTCATCAAAGGAGAAATGGGCATACACTGGTTCGATAAGCCAAGGAAAAACAACCACCGCTTGGTTTTGTTTTGACACTCAAGCGACCCGCCCTGTTGGGGACAGGTGATTGATTAGACAAGACATGTCACACTTGCAGCTTGTCGAGGACATGACCCTAGATAGGAGGATATAGGAGTCGAGGATTGGGATAGAAGGTTAGTAGGTAGCAGACCATTGTCTAGTTTTCCTTATCAAGTAATGTTACTATTATTACTCTCCTATTATCGTATTCTTCGATCCTTACTATTACCTGTTGTTTCCTTTGCTTCGCTTATCGTATTATTTGTTGTTGCTACTGGTCCTTCCCATTATTTTCATTATGGCTTCTTCACTGCATTCTCTTTTCATGTCTGCTATGAAATGTTTTACCTGAGCCAAGGGACAATTTGAAATGGCCTCTCTAACTTCCCAGGGAAGGGATAAGATTTTCTTGTACACCACCCTCCCCAAACCGCACTTGTGGGATCACACTGGATATGCTGTTCTTGTTGTTGTACCGAGTTTTGTGCCAAAAGGAGACAACAGTCCAACAAGCTTTGAGTTTATATGAGGGGAGTATGCTCTGGGATCTTACATTGAGAAGGAACTTTCAGGACCGGGAGATCAGCATAATTTGAAAGTTCACTTGAAATGGTTGATAACCACACTTCACCATTAGAATTCAGGCAGCCAGAATTTTTGAAGGCAGGGTAAGGTGTACAATTCTCAGTAAAGACTACATTGTTAAGCAGTAAGCTGCTTGCCAAAGAGGAATCGGACATCTCTTGTCAATCAATATGTATTCCTAGTGCACCAAGAAAAGTGAAAGTTAGGCACTTTTAGGACATTTTTACAAAGGTTTTAGGACAACGACAATTAGCCAAGTTATCAGAGCAAGGTGGACATTTAAAATGTATATGCTCCAACTTGAGGGACATGTTCGGACGTCAATAGCTATCAGTTGTGCATAAATGCAAATATCAAATTACAGATTTATATAGCAAGCATGATAAGATCAACTATCATAATGAATCTAAAGTTAGATAAGGATGCTAGCTAGATAGAGTTAGTAGGCATTTGGTCACAGATTCCAAATATTTTTCACTTTATTTGGAATTTATGAAGTTGGAGTTGAAGATGGTTATACTTTTTGCAAAGGAGAGAAGAGAGCACTTTTTTCAACAACAACGACAATATACCTAGCGTAATCCCACGAGCGGGGTCTGGAGAGAGTAGGATGTACTTAGGCCTTACCTCTACCTTAGGGTGTAGGGGGCGAACAAGTTTGGAGCACTTTTTCAAATTTAGAATCCAACTCTAAGATTGGATTTGGAAATTTTATAACCAAACACTAATTTTGACATAAAGTGAAAAAATTTTATATCCAAACCAGTGTTCTGGAAAGCGTGATGCGGAAAAATGTGACAAGGCTCTGCATCACACAGTAAGCGAAGCGTGAAGCGATGCGAACGCATCATTGAAGCGAAACACAATCTAAAAGAAAAAAGACTAAGGGCCTATTTGTTTGCACTTAATGGATTCCTGAATCTGAATGATTCAGACTTCAGACCATTAAGTGCATTTGTTTTTATTAAGATTTTAGCTCTTAATAGGTCTGAATGGGTCTTAATCATTCAGATCTGGAACCAAATCTTAATATCATTAAGAGGTATTCTTATGTTGAATAATATTTATCATCACTCTATCCACAATCACCAGTCACTACCACTACCACCTCTGTCACCACCACCACCAACCACTACCATCAACCGCCACCACCAACCACTTCCATCATCACAACCATCATTGACAATCAAAATCGCTACCAACCACTATTGTCAGCCGCTACAAAACCTACCACTTCCATTATTCTAATTATATCCTCCACTATCGCCACCCTAGCGCTAACACCAATTCCAACGCCACCACCATCATCAACCATTACTGGCCAATCCCTACTACCAACCAACTCATCTATCACAACTAGCACCATCGCTAACGAACACTAATACATCGTCAACCTCCACACATTCTTCAGCCACCACCACCATCATTGTCACTGGTATCGTCACCTCTACCACCACTTTAACCACTACCATCTATCTCTAACCATCTACACGATCACAGCTAATGGCATCTCCAACTACCACCAACACATAGTCAAACATCATACATTCATTTTCCAACCATCGCAATCAATACCTCCAAAAACTACCATCAACCAACTTCACATCACAATCACCACCACCGCTACCAATAGTCACCGTCATAACAGTCACTACAATACCAACCATCTTTGCCGTCACAACTATAACCACCAACATTACTAGTCACTAACATCAATCATTACTACCACCACCACCGGTACAAATCATCTGCACTATCACTAGGAAACATAAGTATTTTTTTCAATCAAATAATAATTTTGTTGTATTAATTCAAATATTTTCTTTATAATTAATTTTTTATTTGAATTATATTCTTTATTATATATACAAATAAATAAATTTTGCACATTCAGATGTTGGAAAACAAACAGTCTTACCCATTCAGTTTTCGGATTTGGAGACATCTTAATCATTCAAATGAGCATTCACATTCAGACGTCTGAGTCATAATAAAAACAAATGTAGCCTAAATAAAGCATTTGAACAGCAAGACAGAACTGAAAATAATCAACAATAAAGACAATATATATAAGCAGAAGTTTAAATTAAACATCAAAATCACAAGTTTGAACACCGAAACACCTGTTGCGAAACAAACCAGCAAAACAACACAACACAGACCACAATAGCAAAAACAATTCAACAAAATAGCAAAACTAACCAGAAAACAGAAGAAAAATCAAATCTAAATTTATAATGTTTCAACATCCAAATTTTGTTCTTTTAAAGCAGTGAAGAAGAAGAAGTTGCAGCAGTGGTAGTCCCAACAGTGAAGAAGAAGAAGTAGCAGGAGTGGACTTCAAAGTTAACCCTAGAAAATCACACCAGTGGCAGTCGCAACAGTACTCTTTTTTTAATTTAATTTAAAATGACTAAATATAAAATCAACATGAAGCGACTCCCTTTTTTTAATTTAAAATTGACCCTAAAAAATAAAATCAACATGATGCACTCGCATCGGCTCAATTCTAACATCGGCTCGCATCTCGCATAACACTGTAATGGGCCCGCTTCTCTAAGGTTGGCTCACATCATCCACACGCAGTGAGAGGGGCTCGCATCGCTTCTCATCATCACATTATGCGATGATGCAAGCTCATTCCTGAACACTGGTCCAAACGGCTCCTAGTGTTCCACTAGGAGTAAACTTTCCACTGAGTTTATAAATGTGATGTTGTATGTTGAACAAATCAGACTGGTTGAAAAAAATTTACAAGACATTTTCTCCCCTTTGGACTAACACTATAAAATGATCACATTGAGGAATTATTTTTCTTTTTTTAGGGAAAACCATTCTTATTTACCTAATTGAGGAAGTAACTTCTAATTTACAAATCAAATCATATGATCTTGAAAGTGATAAAGTGGTTGGAAAGGAAGAAAACACTCCCGTTGTACCAACTAAGAAGGCAACGAAGAATCCTTCAATCTCAAACACAAAACAATGAACGAATTTGCTCATTCACATTCCCTGCACTGAAAATTGCTTTGGTGTTGCCTAGTACCTGTTGCTGGTGGGAGGTGGTGGGGGTACCCCATTGAATTAGTCGAGTTGCACTCAAGCTACCTGAACAACACGTTTATAAAAAAAAAAAAAAATTGATTGATGTGGTTTAAGCTCGTGAATGTTTTCCCCACACTAAACACAAGAAAAATTCATGAGGTTATTTCAGGTCTATTTCACCTAAATCAAGTTACAGGTTTACCACTCCGGCATTTACTACTTATCAGAGAAAATAACAGAAAAACTTACCACTCTTCCTTGTAAGGAGTGGTATCCAACGACATTTTAGATGCTGCAGATAAAGAATGTTTCCGGCTCTGAAGAAGAGCGAAAGGAGTCACTGAACTGTACGCTTTTCTCCTCCATCTTGCAGCATCAACTTCCTCATTTCCGCTGTTACTCAGCTGCACCTCCACCACTCTTCCTCCAGCCTCGCCGTCTCCGACCGCCGTTTCCGACTGAGGCTTCTGGAAAACTGAGACTCGGAGAGTATTGCCACAAGCCCATGAAATGGAGAGTCGATGAATTGGGGATTCGACGCCGTGACGGAGAGGGTAGATGACCGCCGGTTGATTGTAAGTCTCCGAAGAGACTGGGACCATTGCGAGGTCATCCAATTTTGACGTCAGCCCTGGCATTTCGCCGGATTGCCGACCTAATATGAATGTTCTAGAAAATGCTTTTTCAGCCTATCTAGGGTTTTAGTTAGAAGGGGTTTATGGCAAAGGGAGGGAATGAGAGTTGAGAAAATTCTCTCTTTGAAATAATTGGAATTGGTAATTGTAAATCTAGTAATTATACAATCAAATAATTATGATGTCTTATAAATGTATTATTGCTATATAAATGTATTTGCCTATCTAATAAGATCTAGTTAATATTTATGAACATTTGAAGTATCTGTCTTTAGTTAGAAACTAGAAATATTTTTCATTATAAATAGAGGAGTTTTATTCGTTGTATTCTCAATTTGATGATACTCTATGTCTCTTCAATCCTCTTTGTCCCTTCATTCTTCTTCTTTTTTGTTTTATATTTTATAACATGTTATCAGCATGAGTCTCTAAATTTTAAAGCAAAATCAGTTGCCTTCTTCCCAAAACCAACATGTCATTGGTGCACAATTGATCGAGTGGAAAGAAAAAACTGGGAGGAAAAAGAGCTAAACTCCAATAAGTAAAGCTAAATACAGGATGTTAAGGTAACAAATTTTTAATAGCTATTTAAATTGTCTAGGTGGCAGATTTGTCATCAAAGTAGAATTAAATTTTATAATTGAAATGGACATCTTTGGAGTATGAAAGGTAAGTAAGACGCCTTAGAAAAATATGACTGAGTTGTTAGTATTGTATTTGCTATTATAGTTATTTGGCTACTGAAAAATAATCATCTAATTGCTTTATTTTCTTTTATGGTTGAACCAAAAGTACTATGATTATTACCTTTATCTTCTTACTGTAAATATATTCATATTTGCTAAAGGCGAGCAAAATCATTCTTATCGTCATCCTAGCAAAGTGAAATTATGCAACAAAAGATACGTAGATTCTTGATTTTACCATACACTTATTTGTATTTATTGGATTAGAGTCTCAATGCATCATGACGAAGATTTTGGGTTTAAGTCCCATCGAGTTATAGCCTAAGACGCTTTTATATGAATAAGATATTGAATTTGAATCTCAATACACCATATTGATAATATTATGATGGCTAAAGCAAAATAATAGGTATTTGGTGAAAAATCATGAAATTCAACCCATTGAATATGCTCTATTCCATGAAGTGAATGTGGTAGCAATATATGATGAGTCTGAAATATGACAACTTATTTCATTTTTGAGGTGTATGTGGTAGCAGCGCATAATATGTATGAAAGAAAACAACTAATTAAATGCACAAATATAAGCGTGGAGGGACAATATGATAATAATCAACAAAAGTGATAATATTTTCACACGTTTATTATGACTATAAGATATGTTAGAGAAAAATTCTCTGCATTATATGTATGCCTCGATTTGTTCTTTGCTCCTGAGTTAGCAATATCATGAAATAGGCTATAAGCTATCATAAATTAATAGCTTTAAGGCACGATTATATTACTTATTAATGCAAACCTGGACTTGATTGTGATGGTATGACAATTCACCTCCGAATGAGGCAGAATAACTGGGAAGAGTTATTTGAAATCTACTTATGGAGTAGTAAATTCAAAAATTTATTCATGTAATAGTAAATTTGAAATTTACTAAAGCAAAAAGGCACATATCATGATAAACTTGGAGTTTACTAGTATAAAAATTCATAAATTGACATAAACGATTGATATATTCTGAAACTATGCATATTGAGTATTAGACATATGTTGAAGAAATAGAAGATTCTTCAAGAGTTGTTAATGTTGCTTGTTCTCATGATAAGTTGGTTAGACCAACTAATGTTGGGATTTGATCCCTTAAAATCCGAAAAGTATAAAGGATGAATATGGGCTCATTCACCTATTATGTGATATATTGAAAAGATGCATCAATAAGATAATCACATGTACGTTTATTGTCAACCTGCAGTTTGACATTTATAAAGTTGCAGCTCAGCAAAATTGAGTTAAGAGCATAACTTTCAGATTGTATAATCAAGATAATTCGGCTTGATGATGATGGTTTAGCAATAAATGCCTTCGATAAATAGCTAAATCATTACTAATGAGAACAAAAACTTCATGTATTGATTTGAATATTATATACAAAAGTAATTGTATGCATCAAATCAATTAGTTATGATTAACTTCCTCTCAAAGTTAGTTCTGAGTCAGGAACTATGCATTGTCCATCTTATAGTTTTGATGTACGGTATATGGTTAATGAATATACCATGATGCACAAAGATGGATTCCTCAAAGAAGATGGAGGATGTATGTTAGTTTTTCTAACATAAGGGGAGATTATAAGCAACTATAAAATATGTTAGAAATTATCATCAAAGCCTTATTCAAAAAATAATTCAAGTCAAATGTCGAAAGTGCTTCTATTTTGTGTCCATGAAGGACAAAGTCTATGCATGCGTGAAACGTGGTAGACCAATTGGTTCCAAATAAATTAATCCTTGAAAAGGATAAGGAGCAAACAATCATAATAAGAAGTCAATGTACTCTCGAAGAGCCTACGACATAACACTTCATGAAACCTTATGAGAGGTTCAGGTACCTGAAAATAAAGAAATGATGACATCTCAAAATGTTATGTCACATTGTGAACCGATAAGAAATGATATATCATCAATATCTTTGATATAATGTTGGCGTAATATTGTGAAAGATCACGAGGATCTGAATTCTACGTTAATTTAAGCATGCTAACGTAGAACCATTTATTAAGTGACATGGAAGGGTGCATCTTGGTAAGTGAAAACTTATTTGATTTGCATTCCACACACTTTAAGACGTCACACATAAAATGTTAAATATTGTCACTTGACAAAATATATCTTGCAAATACTACAAGGCCTGATATGCCTTTTCGATTATTTTGTTAGTAAGGTATAGTTTTTCTCCTACTATGAGACATTGAAATGGATCAAACACATGATCTTATATTATTTTAAAGATTGTAGTCTCGATCTTATTGATTATGCTGATGCTGGATATTTAATTAATCCGCATAAATCTCGATCTCAAATAGGCTATGTGTTCATATGTGGGGATACTGTCATATCTTGGATATATATAAAGTAGTCTATCATAGCCACTTTATCGAATCATGCTAAGATAATAGTTATTCATGAAGCAAGCAGAGAATTTGTATGATTGAGGTCCATGATACATCTCATTAGAGAAAAATGTAATTTGAAATGTGACAATATACCTATAATTTTATACAGAGATAAAGTAACATGCATAGCACATCTTAATGGAGGATTCATAAAAGGAGATAGAACGAAGCACACTTCATCAAAATTTTTCTATACACATGATCTATAAAAGAATGGTGATATTAACATGCAATAGATTCGGTCAAGTGATAATATGATTGATTTATTCACCAAGTCTCCTCCAATTGCAACTTTCAAGAAGATGGTGTACAAGATCGGGATGTAAAAGTTCATTGATGTTCTCATCAGGGGGAGCAAATACGCGTTGTACTCTTTTTCCCTTTCAAGGTTTTGTCCTACTAGATTTTCCTTATAAGGTTTTTAATGACGCAGTCGAAATGCGTATTATTAGAGATGTGTACTCTTTTTCCTTCACAAGATTTTTTTCACTATTTTTTTATAGTAAGGTTTTAACGAGACACATTATCTATCAATTAGACATTCAAGGGGGAGTATTATAAATGTATTTACATTATAGTGAATGTCTATCAAGATCTAATAAGATCTAGTTGATATTTATCAAGATTTGAAGTATCTGTCTTTTAGTCAGAAACTAGAAATATTTTCCCTTATAAAATAGAGGGTTTTTATTCATTGTATTCTCAATCTGATGATCCTCTCTGTCTCTCCATTCTTCTTCTTCTTTGCTTTATATTTCATAACAATTATCATATATTGTGAATGTCTAGTTTACCATATATAATAAAGGCGAAAAAAATACAAATAGCATTCCTTAGATAGAAAATTGCAAGTTATAGCAATACTTTCAACTTTGCAAGTTATAGCAAAAAATCATTTATAAAAGGAAACAATATTTTTTTTAATGATTAAAAATAAGAAAAAAATAATTTTAATATATGAAAAATATATTACATACCCATAAAAGCGGGATTACAGTTATGACAGATATCAATCATCCCTTAATCTTCTCTGAAATGGTTTTGTTTCAAATTGATTAACATAAAAACGATTCTATAAATAAATTACCTTGTCTTCCTTATTGAATGAAGTAAATAAACAAATTCACATTCTCTAACCCCTCATCTTCTTCTTCTTGGTTTCTCTATTTTCTTCATTAATGTTCATCAAGTACACATAGAATTCACAGATTATAACAATTAGATAACAAAATTTTGGTATATCAACTTTTGTAATTATGAATACTGAATGTGAACATTTAGAAGATTCAGTTTTCAATTAGGAGTGCATAATTTTGTAATACACATGCTGCAAATCATTAGCAAGCCATTGGATTTGGTTGACAGATTTGAGGGTTATGGATTGGAAAAAGAAGAAGGAAAATTTTACTTAGAGATGCAAAATTAGGGCCTTAATTATTCGATTTAAAGAAATAATAAAACTAGCAATAGTGTTTTAACAAAACATATATAAACACACTAGTCACATATACAAAATATACAATTACCTTGTCGCATATATACAGTAAAAATATAAAAATGATATTTACAACACATATGATTATGTGGTTACATGCATTTTGCATGTGTATGTTATTGTATATCTAGTGATACATTGAATATACAAATAACATAAATTCGGGATACAATTATTCCACCACCGGCAATGAAAGAGACGAATGTTTGTTTCACGTATGTTAAGTGTATATCTTATATATCACTATACATACACTTACATACACAATATATAAGTACATACGACATTCAATTGTGCATATCACTATATGTTTGTGTATATGTCTTGTGTATATTAATATATGTGAGAAGTATTTCAAATAGGTATGAAGGTCAGAATATGTGTGTATGACATGTAATATATGTATGCATATATTTAGAATATAATTTGAAAGAATCAAAATTTTACTAACTGTAGAATCAAAAATACAATAATCATGTCAAATGTTACTAATTGCATAATCAAAAATTATATAATTTGATGTAGTTAATACCAAATTTAATATCATCTGATGCAACTTAGTTCATATCAATTTCATTCGATGATGTAAAATGTGAAACAAATGTTAAAGTAGCATAATATTATATATATACTACTTAAATACAAAAACTAAACTTCGTTCATACCAACAATCTTAGAAAAACATACAGTAATAACAAAATAATTAAACATCAAAATACAATATATATGTCTATGTATACCTTCACACTTGAATTTTTTGGTTTGAGTAATGGAATCTCATCCTCAAAATCGAAGTCTGACACTTAACACTAAAACAAATGATAACACTAAAACATGAGGAATTGAATAACCATAATAATTTCATTAAAACATGGTGTTAAATCAAAGTTCATGGAGATTAATGGATGAAATCATGATTTAAAATCAAATAACTTAAAAAGATCATAACTTTATAATTTAAAAGGTTACTTCAGCTCCATGGATGAAAGGAATCCATGGATGAACATCTAATATACCTGAGATGATGAATTTAGAAGGATAGATAGAGAGTTCTTGAGAAATTGCCTTGAATTTGAGAGCTAGGATTTCTTGTTCTTGAAAAGAGGATCTTTAATTTTGAAGAAGAATTGAATAATGATGACTAGTTGGAGTGTTTAGGGGTTAAATTTCGTGTTTTAGGTTAATTAGGACCGTAGAAAAAGACAGACCCAAATACCCTTAAACGAATTTAAAAATAAAAGCTGAAAACTGATCATCCCGATTTTTGGCCTTGGCGCAACGCGCCACTATCGCGCCAAGCCACTGGAAAAGGGACAAATAAGAACTAAGGGCATGGCGCGACGCGGAGAAATAGAGTAAACGGACACCTAGTCGGGCAAGCTGATGAACTTCCTGAGCTAACTTCTTCTTACCATCCTCAATATGAGCTACCCTACCTATGAATAATCTACTAAGAGCATCAACCACTATATTGGCCTTGCCCGGATGATACAGAACACTCATGTCATAATCCTTCAATAACTCCAACCACCTTCTCTGACGCAGATTTAAATCTTTTTAAGAAAACACATACTGAAGGCTTTTGTGATCTGTGAACACATCTATATGCACCCCATACAAGTAATGCCTCCAAATCTTTAAGGCAAACACTACAGCTGCTAGCTCAAGATCATGAGTCGGATAATTCTTCTTATGGGGTTTAAGCTGTTTGGAGGCGTAGGCTATGACCTTACCTCTCTGTATGAGGACACAACACAAACCTACTCTGGATGCATCATAGTACACAATAAAACCATCTGAACCATCTAGTAAAATCAAGACTAGGGCTAAGGTGAGTCGAGTCTTCAACTCCTGAAAACTCTTCTCGAAGGAATCTGACCACTGAAACTTAACTTTTTTCTGAGTCAAACTGGACATGGGGGATGTAATAGAAGAAAACCCTTCAACAAACTGATGGTAATAGCCAGCTAAACCCAAGAAACTCCTGATATATGATGGAGAGATAGGTCTAGTCCAGTTTCTCACCACTTCAGTCTCTTGAGGATCGACTCTAATGCCATCATCGAAAATAATATGACTAAGGAATGCTACTGATCTTAGGTAGAATTTACACTTACTAAATTTAGTGAACAACTGATGAGCTATAAGCTTCTGAAGCATTATGCGAAGATGGTTTACATGATCGCTTTCGCTACGAGAATAGACAAGAAGGTCATCTATGAAGACTATGATGAACATATCCAAGTACTGCTGAAATATGCGGTTCATCAAGTTCATGAAGGCTGCTGGGGCATTTGTAAGACCAAAGGACATGACTAAAAATTTGAAGTGACCATACCGAGTTCGGAAAGCTATTTTTGGAATGTCACATTCTCTGACTCTAAGATCATGATAGCCTGATCTGAGGTCTATTTTAGAAAAATAACCGGCACCCTGAATTTGGTCAAACAAGTCATCGATTCTAGGAAGTGGATATTTATTCTTAACTGTAACCTTATTCAACTGATGGTAGTCTATGCACATTCTGAGAGAACTATCTTTCTTATGCATGAATAGAATAGGTGCGCCCCACGGGGAGACGCTGGGTCTGATGAATCCCTTATCTAAGAGATCCTTCAACTGTTCTTTCAGTTCTTTGAGTTCATCTAGAGCCATTCTGTATGACGGTATAGATATAGGCCGAGTATCTGGGAGAAAGTCTATTTCGAAGTCAATTTTCCTTTCGGGAGGAACTTTAGGAAGATCTTTAGGAAATACATCTGAGAATTCTTTTACTACTGGGACTAACTCAACAGTAGAAGTTTTTGAGTTAAAGTTTTTGACCTGCACGAGATGGTAAATACACCCCTTTGATATCATCTTTCTGGCTCTAAGGTACAAAATCAACTAACCTCTAAGAGATGTAGTACTACCCCTCCATTCAAGGACTGGTTCATTTGGAAACTAAAAATGAACTATTCTGTTTCTACAATCAATTGAGGCATAACATGAGTGGAGCCAATCCATACCGAGAATAACATCAAAATCCATCATCTATAACCTCACGAGATTAATTAAAGTGACTTTTTGGGATATTATGATCGGACAGTTCCTGTATACCTATTTGGTTATAATGAAAATACCCACTGGGGTAGACACTGAAAAGGGCTCTGCTAGATTTTCGGGACTGACTCCGAAATTGACAGCTATATATGGAGTTACAAAAGAAAGAGAAGCTCCAGGGTCTAGTAAAGCATAAACATGTAAGTGAAAGACCTGCAACGTACCAGTAACTATATCAGGAGAATTTTTCTGATCTTGGCGGGACTGAAGAACATATAATCTATTCGGAAACTGACCACTGGTAGCATTGGAAGTGGCACCCTGCTAAGTTGGGTGACCGGATAGAACAAACGACTTATGGTATTAGCCCTGTTGGCGCGCATCCCTAACCTTCTGAGCAACTACCCGACACTCCCGAACCCAATGGTCTGGCTTGCCACACCTGAAGCATATATCACTACCCGCTCTACACTTACACTGATGGTGTCTACCATACTTCTGACATAAAGGATTGGTACGAGCACTGCTAACAATGACCTGGGACTTAGAGCCCGGTTCCCTATCCCTATTGTCGTTTTTGAATTTGGGTATCGGGGTACTGGCTGAAAAAGGTACTGGGGCTGAAGACCTATGATAAAACTGAGGACGGTTACAACCTTCTGACTTTGGCTGTTTGAAATTAAAATTATCCATCCTAGCTCTCTTATTTCCTTTCTCTCTTTCCTTAATCTTTTGCTCCTTTATCTGTTGAGCATGAACCATCAACCTAGACAAGTCCATATTACTAATCAGAATTACAGTCCTACACTCCTTGACCACACTATTAGACACGCCAGACACAAACTTACTCATATTAGACCTACTCTCAGCCACCACATGAGGAGCATATCTAGCTAACTGAGTGAACTTAAGAGAATACTCCCTTACGCTCATGTTTCTTTGCCTCAAATTAATAAATTCTAACACCTTAGCCTTCCTCAACTCTAATGGAAAGAATCTGTCCAAGCAAGCCATGACAAACTCTTCTTATTCTATAGGTACTGCATCAACACCTTTACCAACTTTCCACTACTTAAACCAAGTATAGGCTACATCCTGCAATTGATATACAGCCAATTCAGTACTCTGACTAGACGTTACCCCCATAGCATCTGTTACCTTCTGAACCATATCTAAGAATTCTTGTGGTTCCTCTTTAAACTTGGATCCCGTGAAATGAGAAAGATTCATTTGGGTGAAATCCTGAAGTCTAGTTGCAATAGTATTGGCCATTGGATTGGCCTGAATAGCAGCTGGCTGTTAATTTTATGCTGCTACAGAGTTTGCTAGAGTAGTGAACGCAACTCTGAATTCTGTGTTAGAGACATACTCATCCTGAGGATATGCCTGGGTGGGCTGAGGGGTTGGCTGAGTTCTTGTTCTTCTTCCATTCTTCTTGGAAGGCATGTTTTGTAAATGGAAGAAAGAAATGGATTAGACAAGGAGTTTAACTTGAGCTCATGGTCAATCGCACGACATAAATACTGAAAGAAAGGAAACTTTTTCTAAATGCCTTGTAGCCTCTCGTTTATAAGTGTGGCACGCTACACACCCATACACAAGACTCTACTCGACACAACTTTCAGACTTCCTAGGACACTTTAAAACCTTAGGCTCTGATACCAAGTTTGTAATGACCCGAGACTACCCCCTAGTTGTTACACGGTGCTTACAGTTCCAAGAGACCCCAAGCTAGCCCATGAGCTGGTACTTGCTGTGAGCACTGAATAATGTAATCATAAATATAAAAGAATACTGACATGCCATAAGGTTTTAAATATCTGAATTCAAACTGAAATATGAATCTAGGAAAAACAACTGTCTGAATTTGATAAAGTACTGATAAACTGAACAACTAACTGACTGTAATATTTGAAAAGCCTCTAAGACTTACTGACTGCGAGTTGATGGGACAAGCCCCCAACTAACTTTACTGACGACTAAAATAAAGATATAAAATAAGATAGTCTGCCCTGGGGTGATGAGGACTTACCACTGCTACTGTACTGCCGAGAATCTGAAGGACTAAGTGCGATCCAGGAACTAAGCATCAACACCTTTGATATGAGATATCATAGCGCAAAAAAAGGTATACGATCAGTACTTTAAATGTACTGGTATGCTAAATAAGGTAGGCTAACATGCAAGGTTACATGAATAGGAGTAATGATCTATCTAAATACACATTAAAACATGGAATACTGAATAAAGAGCATGAAATCTGTAGATACTGAACATGTATGAAAGTCTGTAAAATACTAAAATACATAAAAATCTGTAGACACTGAGGATGCATAACCAAACATATGACATAAACTGAGTAAAATCTATAAACTGAACTACTGAAATGACTAAAATCTATATGCTTTGGTCAAACAAAACTAAGACTGAATAACTAAACTGAGACTATAACCGAGACTATATCTGAGACTGTGGGAGGTATCATCTAATCGACATTCCCTAATCTGAGCTAATCGGAGTTTAACCTGTAACCCTAGTTGGAAGGATGTTAATACCATTCCACGAGTACTAATGCTGACTGTGTAGATCCACTAAACTGATATAATGTCCAAAGGACTACGGGTGTTAAGCCTGAACTGACGGGTGACCGCTGCGAGATAGTCAAGCCTAATTTGATGGGTGACTACTCATATCCTACACTGGCTACGTAGTTCTGGAGTATAGGGACCGATACTAATGACTCTGCCTATCTGACGGGGAAGCCGTCATTCCTACACTCGCTTGGTGCTAAATCCACTCCCAACTGAAAGACACTGAAATACTAGTCTGTTCTGAGTTTAACTGACTGGTATTTGACTATTCTAAAGTACTCATAGTATATTCTAAAGACTGTTCTGTAATGCACTGAGACTAGACTAAATAAACAGCTATGGATTTTGGGTATTCAATACCCCCAGGACTCAAAATAATAGTAGTAGTATGACACTAAAACATTGAAGGATATAGCATGAAGGCTCTTATTAAATCAATTGCTCTTATAGGCATTTTATCAAACACTTATAGTTCATGGTTTAAAATAATCATAGAATTACTAAAGGACTGGCATAATTGACATGAAATTATTATGGAAAACACTAAGTCATGATTTAATTCAACAAATGATAGCACTAAAACATGAGGAATCGAATAACCGCAATAACTTCATTAAAACATGGTGTTAAATCGAAGTTCATGGAGATTAATGGATGAAATCATGATTTAAAATTAAATAACTTAAAAAGATCATAACTTTATAATTTAAAAGGTTAATTGGGCTCCATGGATGAAAGGAATCCATGGATGAACATCTAATATACCTGGGATGATGAATTTGGAAGGATGGATAGAGAGTTCTTAAGAAATTGCATTGAATTTCAGAGTTAGGGTTTCTTATTCTTGAAAAGGGGATCTTTAATTTTGAAGAAGAATTGAATAATGATGACTACTTAGGGTGTTTAGGGGTTAAATTTTGTGTTTTAAGTTAATTAAGGCCATGGAAAAAGACCTAAATACCCTTAAACGAATTTAAAAACGAAAGCTGAAAACTGACCATCTCGATTTTTGGCCTTGATGTGATACGCCACTATTGCGCCAAGCCACTAAAAAAGGAACAACTGGGAACTGAGGGCATGAAGCAATGTGGAGGAATCGCAGTGCCCTTTTGATTATAAAATTGGAATGTGATACGCCATTATCGCGACAGGACACTGGAAAAGGACAATTGGGATTTTGGCTAATAGCGTAATGCAGTGGTTTCGCTGATCTTCACTGGAAATTGACAATCGTCATTTATGCTGGCTCCGGGACGCGCTAAGGTTAAAAATGATGGTGTTGAACGACTGAAACTTAAAATCACCATAACTTCTTACCCGGTTATCGAATTTAGGTGAATTTCATATCATTGGAAAGCTAACTAAATTTCCTATATAATGGTAGGATCTAAACTAAAAAATAATGAGTGCTTCAAAAAATTTCATATACGAATACTCATTTATTAGGACTTAGATTAAGCTAGGAAAATATGGGGTATTACACTTGGTGTATTTTATTTGCGGATGATGTTGTACTGATTGATGAGACTTAGGAAGAAGTTAATGATAAATTAGAGATTTGGAGACAGACGCCTGAGTTTAAAGGATTTACATTGAACAGAACTAAGACGGAGTACTTGGAGTGTAAGTTTAGTGATGTGTCCAGGAGGCTGGAGTGGTTGTGAAACTAGACTCTGAGGCCATTCAGAAGAGAGAGAGAGTTTCAAGTATCTAGAGTCTATTATTTAGGGCAATGGTGAGATTGACGAGGATATCACGCATCTTATTAGGGCAGGGTGGTTAAAATAGAGGCTTGCTTCGGGAGTCTTATGTGATAAGAAGGTGCCCCGAAGCTTAAAAGTAAGTTCTACAAAGTGGCAGTCCAGCCGGCTATGTTGTATGAACCAGAGTGTTGGCCTAGTTAAGAACTCCCACATCCAAAAGTTGAAGGTGGCGGAGATGAGAATGTTATGATAGATGTGTGGACATACCAGGAAAGATAGAGTGAGGAATGAGTTTATTCGGGATAAGGTGGGAGTTGCTTTGGTAAATTATAAAATGGAAGAATTGAGGTTACGTTGGTTCAGGTACATGATGTGGCGGGGCTCGAATGCTCCAGTGCGGAGGTGTGAGACACTGGCTATGGATGGTTTTAGGCGGGGTAGAGGTAGACCAAAAAAATATTGAAGGAAGGTGATTACGCATGATATGGAGCAGTTAGAGCTTACGGAAGACATAAACCTTGATAGGAATGTGTGGAGGACGCGGATTAGGGTAGAGGGTTAGGGGGTGAGAGTGAGTCGGTAACAGTTAGAGAGCGTTCTTTTATGTCTATAGTTTTTTGTTTGTGGTGTTATGCGATATCTATAATTTCAGTAAGATAGTTCTTAGTATTATCTTGTGGCTGTAGTATTATCTTATGGCTAGCGGTGTTAGTTTATTTTGCATATTGTACTACTTTATATGCACTTATCTTTTGTGTTTGTTATACTGGTATCAGTTCTAAGCCGGGGGTTTATCAGAAACAACCTTTCTACTTTACCTGAGGTAGTGGTATGGTCTGCGTACACTCTACCCTCACCAGACCCCACTATGTGGGAATACACTGGGGATGTTGTTGTTGTTGTTAGTTGATATGTATGTTAGTTTTCCTAACATGAGGTGGAGATAATAAACAACTAAATAATATATTGTGAATTATCCTCATATCTTCATTCAAAAGATAATACAAGTTCAAATGCTAGGTGCATTTTCTGATCCAATATTGATCTCATATTTAGCTGTAAATGCTCTAAATTTAATGTCTCTGAAGGATAAAATATATTGCATGCATGAAGCATGATAGATCATTCGGTTCTAAATGCAATAATTCTTAAAAAAGAAAAAAAAAGCAAATGATCATAATAAGTAGGCATTATGCTTTTGAAAAGCCTACGACATAACGCTTCATGAAACTTTATAAGAAGTTCAGGTACCTGAAAATAATAAAGTGATAAGATGTTAAAATGTTATGTCACATTATGAACTGGTACAAAATAATATATCGCCGATAATATCTTTGATACAATATTGACACAATATTATAAAAGATTACGAGGATCTGAATTCTACATTTATTTAAGCATGCTGACGCAAAAATATTTATCAAGTGACATGAAAGGATGCATCTTGGTAAGCATACATCTTATTTGATTTGCAGTCCAGACAATTGAAGATGTCACACATGAAATGTTGCATATTGTCACTTGACAAAATTTATATGAAAATGTTTTTAAGGATTCAAAATATTTGAAACATATGAAAATTTCTGCGAAACTTATTTACAATCCTTATATTGTATGAGCTTATAGCTTGAAAATTATTGAAATTCTTAGAGAGTTTTCAAAAGCTATATATTATTTGCTGAAATGAAAAACATACTAATTTAGATTTGTTACGAAGTACCATATCTTAGTGTAATTTGTGCACTCATATATCTTACAAATACAACAAGGCCTGATATAGCCTTTTCGATCAATTTGTTAGCAAGATATAGTTTTCCTCTTACCAGGAGACATCGAAATAAGACCAAACATACAAGCTTATTATATTCTAAAGATTGTAGTCCCGATCTTATTGGTTATGCTGATGCTGGGTACTTATCTGACCCGTATAAAACTCGATCTCAAATAAGTTATGTGTTCATATATGTAGGTACTGCCATATCTTGGAGATATACAAAGTAGTTTATCGTATCCACTTCATCGAACCATGCAGAGATAATATCTATTCACGAAACAAGCCAAGAGTATGTGTGTTTGAGGTCCACGATATATCTCATTCGCGAAAAATATGTTTTGAAATGTGACAAAGCATATTTTCTTATAAGGATAATGCAACATGCACAACTCAATTTAAGGGAGGATTCAAGGAGATAGAATGAAGCACATTTCGTTAAAGCTTTTCTATACATACAAGCTATAAAAGAATTGTGATATTAACGTGCAACATATTCGTTCAAGTGAAAATGTGATTGATTTATTCACCAAGTCTCTTTCAACTGCAACTTTTAAGAAAATGGTGCACAAGATCGGGATGTAAAGGTTCAAGGATGTTCTTATTAAGGGAATTTAATACGCGTTATACTCCTTTTCCCTTACGAGGTTTTGCCTCACTGGATTTTTCTTGTAAGATTTTTAACGAGGCGTCCTATATGCGTATTATTAGAGATGTGTACTCTTTTTTCTTCACCAGATTTTTTCCACTGAGTTTTTCTAGTAATGTTTTAACGAGGCAGATTATCTATCAATTAGACATTTAAGGAAGAGTGTTATAAATGTATTATCATATACTATGAATGTCTACTTTACCATATATAATTAATGTCTATTTATGAAAAAGTTAGAAACCTCAAAGTTAGTTTTTCCCTATAAATAAAGAGATTTTCCTTCATTGTAATTCACCCATCAAAAAATCACTCAAAATAAATAATAATCACCCTCTCTTTTCTCCCCACTTTTATTCTTCCTTGCTTTATATTTCATAACATGATAATCTATTTATTTGGCATAATGTAATTGTAATTACAACTGTAATGTTTGGTTGGTTATACAGTTGTAATTGTATGTTGATATTAATTTTTTAAAATAAAAATTATTTATTAAAAATTTATATTAGACAAATAATGATCTTTATAAGTGATACTAAATCAAATTTATCTATATTTATACTATACTGAAAGTGTGAAGGGTCTTATAAATGTATTTACACTTTCTCTTCAATAGACAAAATTATCTTTTTATTATTATTAAAAATTATTATTATTTAATTATTTCTAAAATTTAAGACATTAAAACCAACTAGAATTGGGTTATAGGTTTTAGGACTTTTTTTTTAACCTGATCTTTAGGAGTTTTCTTAAACTGAAATTGGTTTGGGAGCAAAATTCCTATAAAGAAAGTAATTAAAGTATACTTTTCAGGCACTAAAGAGTGCCTTTGTAGTTGAACATGGTGGTTTGTATTAGTAGTACGTATTCTTTATAGGTGATTTCTCTCTTTTTTTTCGGGGGAAAAGGACATGGGATGACCATTTAAAACAAATTGATCATATTTGAAAAGGTGGACATGCTTAGCCAGTCGGCTAAAGTAATACCACTTTTTAGCCATTTGACCTAATTGGGAACATGCAGTCTCTATACTCAATTGATACACTTTTTAAAAAAGAGAAAGGAAATTCTATGCAAGCACATGCAGTCCCTATACCCAATTGCTATTCTTTTATACCACATTAATACACTTTTATACTACATTGATACACTTGCAGTGTTCATATACTCAATTGATACTCTCTTATACTAGATTGATACATTTTTTAGAATGCATATAAAAACTATATAGAGTCGTATAAAATATGTATCTAAATAATAACTGTAGTTAAAAATTGTATAGAATATGTATAAAAATGCTATAATTATTATATAGAATATGTATATGTATATAAACTCTATAATTATTATATATAAATATAATAGACGGATTCGTAATATTTTCTCAAAGTCACGAAATTGGAGTACTTTAATTGAAATTTAATTGTCAGCAAGTTGAGTACTGAAAAGTCAAAGTCTTGGATGACAATAATTTCCTCCAATCCATAGAGAGTGGAAAGAGTTGTCAGTTTCCTCTCACTTTCTCAAAGCAAACAAAGAATGGAAAAAAGAAGACAAAAAAACACGGGCCCATTAAAAATAAAAAATTGGCCCTGTACATAAAACGGAAGGGCCGAATTGTGATGTACCCATCTCTTAATGGCTATTTACTGAGTTTTTAAATTTAGGTGCTAGTTTTGTGGAATTATTTTAATTTTAGGTGTTATTTTTGTCCTTTCCCTTTTTTTTAATAGTTTTTAGGACTTCTCATTTTTCAGGCCATGTATGTAGTACTTTGTATATTTTTTTTATACATTATTTAAATTTTTAAAATTAATTAAAGCCCTTATTTGATTAGTTAAGAAATCATAATATTTAGCGCTTCTAAATCAATTTAATTTAATTTTATATAAAAAAAAAATTCTACAATTCTATTTAGATAATATTTTCAATCAAACTTTACAGAAAAAAATTGTTTCTTTGTTTTTTGCAGTTTCTTCTTATTTTTATTCAAGTCATCTTCTTGCATTTATTATCATCATCCTTTATGTATTTATTTCTTTTAGTTAATAGTTTTAAAAGTATATATGAATTATAGTAATCAACAATTATCAATAAATTCTCCCTTTTTGATAAACTTTTGTATTTTCTTTTTTAATTGAAAATTTCTGATCGAAAAATTGGACGAAATAAGCAAGTTGTGGCCGAATAAAAGTAAATTCTTCAATAATATTACTTTATAGCATGAGACATATTACTTTAAACATTTTGTTCTAGATTTTTGAGTTGATGTGTATAAAAAGATTATAAGAATGATACTTATTGTAAAGACACCGATAATAAAAAAAAATGAAACAAGCAAATGATAGTAATATGAAACTATAGAGGTTGTAAACCACAAGCAATTAGACATTTAGTGTGTATGCTCTTACTTCAATTATAAAAATTCGCTTAGTGGAGTTCATCACTTCTCTATAAGGAATTTGAATGAATTGAAATTGCCTAATACTTTTATAAAAGAATTTATTATACTCTTTATATTTTTTTTAGCTTGTACTCTGCAATCTTTCCAAATGTGCTACTTGACAATCACAATTGGTAATAACTGAGAAATTCATCAGCCGAGGAAGTTTAGAAAAATTGATTTATATTTAACACTTGCATCAAATAAAAAAGAACTATATAAACTCTTGAGCATTTTCTAGCTGAAAGGTTCAAGATTAGACTGCTCAAAAAAATGTTTCATCCATTAATGTTACCTAGATGCCATTTGAAAAAAAACCTAGATGTTGTGATTGTATGCTAATAATCATCTACTTTGAGAATTCACACCTATAAAAAAACATAGATGCACTGCATACAAACTACCGAAATACACCAAATCTTTCAAGAGAATATGAGAACATGTAAAAGCATATTGAAGTATTTTATAATTTTGGGTCTTAAATAAATCATTGAATATCCCGTAAGATAGATTGTTGTGAGTTATATTTGATATTCGGGTATCTACTTTAAAAGAAAATTGCTTTGTAGCATGTGATAATCTTTTTTTTTTTTTTTAAAAAAATTTAAGGACTTAAATAATAGATTTGAAAGATAGTAATTTTGCTAGAAATCAAATTTTAAGTACATATCATACAACCAATCAATTTAACTTTTGTTATAATTTTCTTCAATATCAAATAATCTTTGATTAATGAATAGTTTAATTTTGTAGAGTAAAAATTTCTTAATTGATTATTTTTTTTTTGATATTTAAATTTTGAAATTAACTAACATAAATAGTTGTTAAAGTTTAATTTAAATAATCAAAGACTCACGTGCGAGGAGTGTACGTCTAAACTAATATATATATATATATATATATATATATATATATATATATATATATATCGCGTGTACCTCACTTTAATGAGTTAAATATTATAAAATCACTTAGATATAAAAATCATGAATGTCCTTAAAACGTTGATTGAATTTTCTGTCCTTCATCCAAAGACTTTATAATAGACAAGATTTTTTAAGTAACGTCATGCTTTTAATATAATACTAGTTTAGAATACGTGCTCCGCGCGTGTACCCTCACTTTAATGAGTTTAATTTTATAAATCACTTCCATTTATAAAAGAAAACATGACCTAGCCATCATAGTAAATTTTTTCTTCAAGTACATTTGATACCAATAAATAATGATAATAATAATAATCTAACAAAAATTTATCGGAATGAAATGCAGATACTACAAAAAAAATCATCCAAAATCAATTGGACAATAGTAAAAGGCTAATACTATAACAAAAACAATATTCCTAGACTTCTACGAATATTTGCATTGTCAAACTTTCAAGTTAATATTTTCAAATCGTAAAAATATATTCAATGTAATGAAATATGATTTTTATTTAAACCTTAAGAAAATCAACAGTACTCAAAACTTCGATTAAATAAATAAGACCCACTAATTAAACTCACAACCACACAAACATATGACTAATTAACGTGTGCTTCTGTATTGTAAGTAGTCCAAAAAAACAAATCAATATTGTAAGATTCAATAAAGATTCACCATAGGTTTCTAATAGTTCAATTTTATTCGAATAAATTAACCATTGTTATATTTTGCAATTTGCTATCATTGTTTAATAAAGAGTAAACTACAAATATAAATTAAATTTATACTAACAACATGGCAAAAATAGACTATTTATTGTACTTTACATGTCCTACATACCTAGTTATTTACATTAGAAAAATTGTTTAATGCAAGATACCACATGATAGTGTTCTCGATCTTATTCCAATTCAATTGAGATACGATACTACAATGTTAACTAATATGAATATTATAAATAATAAAAATTGAAACTTAAATAGGCTTTTGCTAAGTTTTCGATCCATCTAGGTTTTATAAAAAAAAACATGACTTTTTGATTTGTAAAGGTCTTTAAAAAAGAATTTTTTTTTTCTAAAAAAGAAATTAATTGTTGTTGGTTTTTCTGTTTTATAAGAAAAAATTTACATAAAATATTTTTCTTCACCATATATGATAGGGCTCCTCATTTTATATTTTTTAGTAAGATATTACAATAATTGAAAAAAATAGTAAAAAAATAATTTTGTCTAAAGTATGGACCATTAATGAAGGGCAAAAAGTTCAAACAACATTTCTAATACCCTTCACACTTTTAATATATTATATAGATATATAGATATAATTTGCTTAATTCAATTTTCATCCCTTTATAAAGTACAATTCAAATATGTTCATACACTTCAGTGTCTTCAATAAGCCGATTGATTAGTGATTGACAATCCATAAAATTTCAAAATTTGACTTGATTTCATCCTAAAAATGGAAAGTTTAACCTACAGATTTTGATCCAAGAGACTATATATTTTTTCCACTACTCTAAATATAAGGATGTTCTTTCCAGCACTTCACCCATAATTCAAAATTTTAGTTTATAACATGGATCAAGAGAAACCATAAAAATAATGTCTTATAGAAAGAAAAATAATTATAATATTTAATATGATTTAATCAAATGACCTACATATTAAAATCAAAACTCTTTAACAATTACATTATGAATGTTATTTTATTTTGTATAGAAAGAAATAATCTCAATTTGTAGACGTCTTAAGACCATGAGATGAAAATGCATTATAGTATATTTTTCATATTTTTTGTTTAAAATCATAAAATTAGAAAGTCTTCTTTACTTTCGGAACCTCTATGACAAGTTAAAATAAGATAAATAAATTAAAATAGCAAGACTAGTCCTACTTTGATTGACCTTTTGTTTAAATCGAATGATATCCGGCTTCATTTGTACAATTATTAATAACATTAGTTGATATAAAATTTATTAAAATAGTGGATTATTTAACCAAACATTTGGTGTGGTGCTTGGTGAAGTTTTGGTAAAAGAAACAATTCGTATTTTTTCCCTTTTTATTATTGATTTTTTACCATATATTTAGCGATTTTTTTTCACGTACACAAAATAAATAACCTACTAACATTAATTCTATATATATTTTGCTCTTATCATATATTTAGGATTCTTTAATTTTCTAATAATTAAAAAATAATTTGAGAAAAAGAGTGAAAAGATAATTTTATCTACTACAGAGTGTTTTAATGAAAGGTAAAAAGTTCGAATAACTTTTGTAAAGGTCTTCACACTTTTAATATATAAATATATACACTTACAAAATCAAATTACGAGTTAAATCAAATATTCTTATAGCTAATATTTTCAATCTAGTATAGTTTAATTAAATTAATCAAAAAAACTTAAAGTACATGATTTTTAAGAACATCATGAAATGCATATTTGACAAAAAGATTAATATTATAGCTATAATGTTATAAAATTATTAAAATATTTGACAAAAAAATAATCTATTAGTTCTAACTAAAAAATAAATGGCTTGCAATATGAAATATCAAGTCAATACTTGTAAAAGAAATAAATTGGATCTAAAAATATAACATAAGTTCAAAATTTAAAATAAATAAATAATATTTCTATGTCAAATTTCAACATAAAGTGCATAAATGATTCACAAGAAAAGAAAAACCTAAGTCTATAACCTTATTCAACAATGAATTCTACATAATTTAAAATTTGGAATACTAACTAAATTACATAAAATAAATAAAAGATAAATAATATGAAAAATTACGTGAAATCACAAGAAGAAAATATTGGTAATGAGAAGGAAATGAAATATAAATAATATAAATAAAAATATTTCTTTAAAATATGACAATAGTAAAAACAAAAAATTTAAAATAATAGAAACTAAAAATAAATTAAAACAAAAAAAAATAGAAATAAAAGAAAGAAAATTTATAAGTAACCAACATCTAATTACACCATGTAATTGCCAGCAATTCACAGCTTCTTCCTGTGAATTGAAGAGTGTAATTATTCCCTATCAATTACACTAGATTACTTACTGGCTAAGTAATTACTTGACCAACAAAATATGTCAGACAACGTAATTACACTGAATTACACCAAATTCAATTACTAGAGTGGCTTTCCAAACAAGCTATGAGTGTAGAGAGACAAATAATTTTTGAAATTAAAATTGGTGACAAGTTTGATCAGTCCAGGTCAATTTTTTTAATTAGTGATTACGTTAAATTGGATGTAAAATGTAAATCTAAAAATTCTTAAACTTTCAAATAATTACAAAAATAACTCAACCCCTAAAATCGAATTTCTCACTGTATTGATTTCTCTTTACCCATTCTTCTCTAATGTTTATCTCCTTTCTCAGAAAAAGTCGATATCCTTAGCTTTAACTCCGTCGTCCTTTCTGCTTCAAATTTGTTGTTGTCACCTTCGTCATCTCCGTCCCCAAGTTAGGTTTTAAATTTTTAAAGGTAAAACTCTTCTCTTTTATTTCACAGTTGGGGTTTCATCAATTTTCAAGAAAAAATTATTGATTTTAGGAATACTCTTTTTTTCCTCACATATAGGATTTCATTCATTTTTGAAAAGAATCAAATGATTTTGAGAACATGTGTTTAGATTCATGGGGTTTTGTAGAGTCCTGTTTTGGGTTTGTTCTTTTTATGAATATGTTTGAATTGAACAGTGAATGCATTTCTTGAAAAGGAAGAACTTTGATTGATTTGAATTTGTAAAAAGTTTTAATTTTTATGAAAAATTGTACTTTGAAATTATTTTTGTTCGAACTTTACACTTAGTTTTAAATCTTATTGCTTTTCAAGATTCTTTATTTGACATGGTAATGAATTATTTAGGATTGAGGCGTAGATAATAGTTTTTTATACGTAAATCGAGTTAAAATAGAATATAAATTTCGAACATATTGTTGTTGTACCTAATAAATGGCATATTTTGTTGTTAGTGTTGTGGATTTGATAAATTTTATTGTTGATGTAGTGCATGAATGTTATTTCTCTTCATGTTTAAAGGAATTGTATTTCTATTTTAAAACTTTTACCACCTCTTTAAATTTTCTAAATGTGCTCATATGAGCTTCTTATTCAGAATAGTAGATGAAAGTGTGTAGGGGAGCAAGTATTGACTATGGATGATTCAGTTTAATAAGCAAATTTTACTTGTTTCTTTTCAGTATGAGTAGTTATATGTACTTAAATCATTTAGTAATAGTAATTGATAGGTAGTGTATAATCTGATCAAAGTCCTATGCCTTGTTTTTATGGATGGTGTTTAAAGTAGAAGTCTTGGTGTTTGGCACTTCAAAATTCTTGAATGCACCTTTATATTCTCTATTTTTCCTTCTTAATTTATGTTTGAGAAGTGCTTTTGGGATGAATTTTCTAATATTGCTTCTTGTTGCTCTTTATTGTTGACTTTAGCTGTCCAATAGAATTGCATGTTGTTTCTTTGAGATTGATTTTGTTAGATTGTTTTATTACACCCTAAATATTTATATATATTGTAGTAAAGATTAGTTAGTAACAGTAACAAAATTTATTAGTAAGAGATGGTTTCTAATTAGTTATTGGTGAAACTTTGTTCCTAACAAGTTATAGGTTAAGCTTTTATTTAAGTTTGCTATTAGATGTGAAGATAGAAGTTGTCAATAAGACTATTGAAAATAGGTGACTATTTGAGTTAGTAGTATTGTTTCTTTTAGTAAACTGGTCTTGATCATTGTGACATGTCTAAGAGGACTTGAAAGACTACCTTTTTGTTTGGAGCATGACTTTCAAACTTGAGTTTGGTTTTTAAACATGCTTCTGCCTCGAATTATTTCTTGAATAAATAGAAGTTAATTGAAGAATCCTTACCATGCTATGTGTTTGAAAATCACCTACTCTTTCTCTAGCCTTACTATATTTTTGTTGTTATTGGTTAAATTCCTTACCATGCTATTTATTTGAAAATCACCTACTCTTTCTCTAGATTACCATGTTTTTTTTTTGTTGTTGGTTTAATTAATTGTTGATTTTTGTTGTCTCACATGGTGTAGATAAAATGGCTCAAAGAAAAGGAAGAACAATAACTGCCATTACTCATTCTAAAAATACTAAAAGAAGAATTAATACACAAAGACAAGCAGAAGAAGAAAAAACACAATGTTGGGGAAGTCTATAGAAAAAGAAGGAAGTACAAGGTTGGAAAAGTCTAAAGAAGAAGAAGAAGAAGAAGAAGAAGAAGAAGAAGAAGAAGAAGAAGAAGAGGAGGAGGAGGAAGAAGAAGGTGGAATAAATTCTTCTTCCACTAATATAGATGCCTCAAACGATAAATTCAAAATTAATGAAAATATAAAAGGTATGGATAGAGGATTTAAGAATAAATAAAGAATGAAACACCAGTATGATACACCTATCGTGGAGGAGGATGCATCTCATACTATCAAGTACTCTCTGTCTAGCCCTTCATCTGACACCCTACTTGTCAAGCCTATTAGGTATTCGGATTACAACTTTGAAACCAAGATTGATAAGTATCCTGGTTTGATGGATTCTGTTAATGTTAAGTTAGGGTTTCTTGAGTTTATAAAGATCTTAGAGGATCAAAAATTGATGAAGCTCTTTAAATATTTCATTTTTGGGAATTACTTACACCTACCTAACAATGTTAATATATGATTTCAAATGAATTTTGTGTACCAACTTCTTTAGTGATAAAAAAGAAAGTTTGGATAAACTATTATAGCATGCGGTTTATTTTGGCATGCCAATTTATTTGGCATGAGAGAATTTGTGATCATCACTGACTTGAATTGTCATTTGTCAGATGTGTATGGTGAAAAAAATGTCAACTAAGACATTGAGGATGAGACAATAAATTATTAATTTGATGGGGAAGACTTGCAACAAGAAGGTGTTGATCAAGCATCTCAAATTCAAGGATATTTGTAAAAGTGTAAAGAAGTCATTATGCTTACTTTATTTTATGCACAATTTTTTTGTGCAAAAAATTTGAAATAAATATTCTGTCTCAATGGGTTTGCTCTCAGCCAATATAGATGCATTTTCTGTCATTTATAGAGTCGTGTAAGTTATGATCTTCCAGTTGAATTGTTATTGAAGGCAGTCAATCCAATGCAAAGATCTCCAATCTTATAGCTTTTCATGGGTTTTCATGCTAAACTTTATTTTATTCAATGTTTGTTTCTTTTTATTATTTTTGTATCCATTTGCAATTTAGATCATATCTCTCTCTCTTTCACACACACACACACACAATGCCTTTATTTAATATAATGTTGGATATTTGAGGCTATTCATTCCCTCTGAAAAAAATTAAAGGTGTTTTTAGAAGAACGATTTTTGCCAAAAATTCTTAGATGGCTTTCGATGATTAATAGCATATTTATTGAGATTTATGAGTTGTTTGAACCCCCAGAGGACTCGTTATGCATCATATTATATTTATATACTCTTAAAATAATAGTAAATGTCTATATATTAATGCATTGTACATATTTCGCTCCCATATATCATATTTGTCTAAATTATTAGACTATTCGTCTCGACTATGTTGTAATCTCTGTGGATTTGGTGGCTAGATTATTGATGTAGATCTTATGAAGATCCCTGTTTCTTAGTGTTTATATGTTTTGATATTTTTTTGGAGTGTTTATTAGTATTCTCTATTTCTGAGGTCTAAAGTTATATCTCAATTTTAGTTGAAGATTTTGCTAGTTTAGCTTTGAAATAGGTGATTATTCATTTAGGGAAGAACTCTGGAGATGGGATTGAAAAGTTGAAAAAACACTCGTGTAACCATCTTTGTAACAACATGGGATATCCTTATCACCAATTTATAAGAATTATATTATGATTGAACATATAGTGAATCTTGTAAACGTGCAAAAATATGACTAACAGAACTTGGATAAATTCTATCAATGTATGTATGCTTAACTCTAGTTTCATCGTTAATGATTCAATCTTTTACTGGTTACACCAAATGCAACAAACAAATTTCTAGTTTAATCTATAATTATCTCAAATGAGCAAGTTGATTGAAAATGCAAATTAGTACCAATTAGCACAATTCCATGCAACATATAAATAATACTAGGCAACATATATAATATGCTTTGTTAAGTTCATCCGTGTTTTTTCGTTATAATTTTTGCTTGAATTTTTATGATATTATTCTCATAATCATATATGTAACAATTCAAATTATTGTTACACTGAAAAAGGGTACACAATTTGCACGTAGTCTTCCCTTAGTCAACTTTTAAAAATTCCAGAGCTAGTCTAATGTTGGACTATTTTTGTGGGTGTTTTATTCAAATAAAATCTTATAGTAATGCGATGGTTAATAGTGGTCTTTGATGTGATAATTAGATAGACAATGAGTTTAGGGAGTCATAACAACTTTCAATACTTAAAACATAGTTATAAAATTTTGATTATAGTGTTTACTATGGAGGAATTGATTTGCAATGTCATAATTCATGAAGTATGTTGTAAAATGAGTATAGATGAAGATCGATCTAGAGTTTCTGCCTTGAACCACTGCAACGGTACCACTATAGCGGAAAAAGGTACCACTGCAACGATAATTTAGCCGTTGTAGCGGTAACACACAGAATTTGACAGTTTTATAAATCAAAACCGTTTTTATTCCCCCTTTTCAAAAAATGCGAGGGAGCTCCTTTAGGCAACTTTTAGAGAGTTTTGAGGTTCTTCATTCTTGGAGGTAAATTATTATATCCTAAACTTGAAATCATTTCTTATAACCTTAGAAAATCATTACAAATGAATTCATGGTTGAACTTGAGGTTTATCCCTAGTTTATAAATGAGATAAAAGTGGTGAGAATGAGCATAAAATAAGTAAATAAAAATTCTACGGTGTTTAGAAAACACTAATGCATGTAGAATTATGATTTTCTATGTGAATTCAAATAGGGTTAATGAGGTTTAAAAAATAAAAGATCCTAAGATGATAAAATAGAGCAAATTTATGTTTTAAATAAGTGGATATTAATCCATGGTATTAAAAGAGGATGAATTATTGAAATGGATATGTCTTCTTTTTGTTATAGATCAAGAACAAGTTGAATAAGAAGAAAAGGGCAAAAATGTGGCTTAAATGTGAATTTAAGCAAGAATTCAAGGTAAGTTATGATTTATTTGTACTAATTAGACTTGCCTAACTGTATGCTCATATGTGAATTGAATGTTTTGATGTCCTCCGAGCACTACTTATGGTTATTGATTGTATTGCATTATCATTCATATTGATATGGTTGAGATATGGTGATGGTGATGATGTTGATATTTAACCCATAATGTTCATATAGTTTTTAATGATTATGATATTGATGAGATGTTATTGATATTGATGAGAACGAGAATAGAAAGTGAGATGTTCATATCGTGCATTCATAAATTCGTTCACTTGCTTTGATTGTTAGTTATGATCATTTTTTATAATGAACTTGATGACTAAATTCGATTAAGTGTAAATGTACATGATTGTGATCTTGTATTCTCCTCAAGTGAATTGCATACTTGATTGACTTGTGTTTGATTATAAGTTCCATGTTGATTTCTTTTCATCTATTCGATTTACTTATTCGTATGGTGTCGGGTTGAGTTGGACTATGATGCCTACTAGTACGTGTTGTTTTACTAATACTATCTATGCTCTTCTTTTATTTAGTGTAGAATATGTTTTGGCATTTGAAACAAGACCTCGTCTTTAGCTAGTAGTTCCAGATTCAACTTCAAGAGTGACCACCATGACTAGAATGTTTTCATCCCTTATTTCAGGATTAAGACATTCTTTCTTATTTCTTGTTTTGGATAATATTTATCTTTTAGGCTTATTTTTCTCTTAGATGTTCTTGTAGGGTGACTTTAGGTCCTAGGATATAATAAATAGAGGTTTTCACACTTTATTAGTTTTTGGATTTTGATGTTAGTTTGATAGTTAGTTTAAGATATAGAATGAACACTCTTTCACATTTGTTTAAATTGAGAATTAATATAAGGTGAACGTGAAAGTAACACTTGAGTTGGTGAGAGTTGATATTAGAATGGTTCTCCCACCATAGGGATGCACTACAACTGATCAAATCATGGGAGGAACGGATTAGGTACTTTCTCAAAGGTATGAATTTAGGGATTCAATTGGCTACCTTATCTATGGCTGTATCTGGAAAATAATTTTAGGAGGTAGTTGAGTTTTCCAAGAAACCAGAAGTATTTGAGAAAAAAGAGAGGTAAAAGTGAAAGAGAAGAAGGCTCGAACCTTAGACCAGTTCAACGGTACTTTCCTAAAGGGGTGTGGTTCTTTTAAGGCTTACCATTCAGCTATGCCAATGTCTGTAGGGAAACATCTGGGGTCAGGTACCAGCCTTCTTGGACCGACAGTTATACACCTTTATCCTCCTCAATTTAGAGGCCTTCTTTAAGTATTAGGTGCCATTAATATAGAGGTTTGGTCCACATCAGAAGGTATTGTCCTAACTTTTTTCTGCAGGTTAATTGACTTAGTAACCAACTTCTACTGCTCTAATTTCACAGGTCATGGTGGTGGAGAAAATGGTAAAGGTCATCCACAAGGTGAGCATGATGGCTAGGGTAGGGATGACAACTATGCCAATTGAGGTAGAGGACATGTTGGTTGAAATGGAGCTTAGGGTGGTAGAGGTAGCAGTTAGGGTGGTGTTAACATATTTCTTTATGCAATTTTGACACGTCTTAAAGAATAATCTTTCGATGCTATGATCGCAGGTACCATTTTTGCCAGTAATTATATGACTTTCGTATTATTTGATCCCAGTTCTACTTTTCTTATGTGTCTATGAATTTGCTATGGTTTGGGACTTATATTGTGAATATTTTGAGGCTTATATGTATGTTCACGCCAGTTGGAGTGTCAGTATGTATTAACTAGGTGTATTAGTGTCTTATAATGTTTATGGGATTTAAAACCCTGGCAGATTTAGTTATTCTAGACATAGATGAGTATGATATTATATTGGGGATGAGTTGGTTGTTGCTTTGTCTTATTGTTCTTGACTATTATGCAAGAACTGTTAATGTAGCAATGCCTGGGATGGAAAAGTTAGTCTGTAAAGGTACTTTTAAGCCTAGTCAGGTGAGGGTTGTGACAACAATCTCACAAATTAGTGAAGAGAGGGTGTAGACATTTTTGGCCCATTTTCGAGAAGCTAAATCTGTAGTTTCTTCCATAAAGTTAGTCTTAGTAGTGTGTCAATTGTTACAGGTTTTTCAGATGATCTTTTATGTATGCCACTAAACCATGAAGTTGATTTTTGTATAATTAGAGCCAGGGACTCAACCAATTTCTATCCCTCCACATCGTATGACACCAATAGAGTTTAGAGAGTTAAAGTCTCACTTATAAGAGTTGCTAGAAAATGACCTTATTCTCCCAAGTGTTTCTCCTTGGGGTGTACCCATTTTTTTTGTGAAGGAAATAGGCATGAGGATGTGCATAGACTACCACTAGTAGAATATGGTGACCATTCGCAATAAATACCCCTTGCCCGGATAGAGGACCTATTTGATCAATTGCAAGGGGCTGCAGGATTATCCAAAATTAACTTGAGATTAAGTTACCATCAACTCATGATTAGAGAAGAAGACATCCCAAAGACTAATTTTCAAACTCGTTATGGGCATTATGAGTTTCTAGACATGTCTTTTGGCTTGACCGACGCCCAGTTGCTTTCATAAGTCTAATAAATGGAGTTTTTAAGTCATTCTTGGATTTATTTGTCATTATGTTCATTGATGACATATTAGTTTACTCTAAAAGTGAGGTAGAGCATGAAACTCTCCTGTGTACAGTGTTGAGGTTGCTTAAGTAGAAGAAACTATATACTGAATATTCTAAGTGTGAGCTTTGGCTTTCTTTAGTGTCTTTTTTGGGACACATAATTTATAAGGAAGGAGTTATGGTAGACCTATAAAATGGTGAAGCTATTAAGAATCGTGCTAAATCGATGAATGTGATCAAAGTTTGCTGCTTTGTAGGGTTGGCCAGTTATTATCATTGATTTATTAAGGGGTTTGCTGCCATTGCCTCTCATATGACCTACGTTACTCAGAAGAAAGTTCCATTTGTATAGGATGACAAGTCTGAAGAGAGTTTTCTAAAACTCAAAACCTTGTTGACTTCATCCCCAATACCAACTCTGCCTACAGAGGGTAAAAATATCATTATATATTGTGATGCATCACATTAGGTTTATGTGTTGTTTTGATGCAGGATCAGAACAGGATTTGCCTATAATAATAGTTACCACTCTAGTATTGACATGACTCTTTTTCAAGCCTTATATGGTAGGAGGTGTAGGTCTCTAATTGGGCGATTTGATGTATTTGAGGTGAGGACTTGGGGCATCGACATGCTCAAGGACTCGATGGAAATAGTGATATTCATACAATAAAAGATTGTAGCATCTCAAAGTCAATAGAACAAAATATAAATAATAAGGTGAGAGATGTGAAGTATGAGAAGGGGAAAATGTACTTTTAAAGGTGTCACCCATGACGGGTATAATACTATTTGGCAAGATAGGCATGTTGAGCCAAAGATATATTGGACCCTTTGAGATTTTGAAGAAAGTAGTGTTTGTAGCATACATATTGGACTTACCTCCTTGTATGTTTAGGGCTCACCTGATATTCCACGTGTCTATGCTAAAGAAGTATTACAAGGATGGTAATTACATCATTTATTGGGACCTGAATTATTTAATAAGTACTAGTCTTATGAAAAGGAACCGATTTCTATATTAGCTAAGGATGCGAGGGATTTGAGGAACTGAGTCATTCGTTGTGTGAAGGTTTAATGAAGGAATCGTAGTATTAAAAAGGCTACATGGGAGATGGAGACGGAGATGCATAAGTGATATCCGCACTTTTTCATTGACCTAAGTACTTTTTATTAACAAGTGGTAAATTGGTATCTGATGTAACAATCTAAATTATCGTTATGCTAAAAGAGGGGACAAAATTTACACTTAGTCTTCCCGTAGCTGATTTTTGAGAAATTCAGGGTTAGTCTAGCGTTGGACTATTTTCAAAGGTGTGTTAGTCTAACAAAATCTGGTTGTAATATGATGTTTGGTTGTGGTGTTTGATGTGTTAATTAGATAAAATGGGAGCTTAGGGATCCATAACAACTTCCGGCACTTGAAACTGAATTATAGATCTCTGATGGTGTTTACCGTGGAGGGGTTGGTTTACGATGTCATAATTCATGAAGTATGTTGTAAAATAAAAATAATTGAAGATAGATCTCAAGTTTCTACCTCAAACAACTGTAGAAGAAAAAGTAACCACTGCAATGTACCCTTGTTTTAAGTCACAAATTTCTATAATGGTAACACACATAATTTGACAATTTTAAAAACCAAAAAATATTTTTCATTCTCTACCTTTTTAAAAAAATACAAGGAGCTCTAGGAAGGCAATTTTTAGAGGTTTGAGGTTTTTAATCCTTAGAGGTATGTTATTACATTGTAGATTTGAAATTACTTCTTATAACTTTAGAAAATCATTAGAAACAAATTCATGATTGAATTTGGAGTTTAGCACTTGTTTATGAAATTGGGGTAAAAGTGGTAAGAATAATTATAAATTAGTAAATATTGAGATTTTAGTTTTGTGGTCATTTGGACTGAGTATTACCTTCGTATTTCCTTTCACTTGATATGGCAGTGTTAGTGTTTTATGTATTTCTTATTGAATGAGTTATTATGAGAAGTGATAGGCTCAAAGGGTTAGCTTGGGTCTACTTGTAGCCCTAAGCACCGTGTGACGTGCTAGGAGGTGATTTTGGATCGTTACAAACTTGATATCTGAGCCAGGTTTTAAAGGAGTCTTAGGGAGTCTAACAAGCCGCGTTGAGTAGAGTCTTGATCATCGATGTGTAGCACACCATATCTAAGAGCAAGAGGCTATAAGAAGTTTTAGGAAAAAGTTGTTTCTTTCTTTCAGATTCTATCGTGCTTACAATTGTCCCTCTCATCTAATAATTCGTGCTCTCTTATTTTAGAAAATGCCTCTTCGAAGAGCGAATGCCTGCAGAAATGATGATGAGCAACTCCCACCTACTGATCCTTTGAATGAGACTATGTCTCATGCTGAGTTTTAGGCGGCCTATCAGGCGTTAGCCCAAGAAGTCACCGCTAATATTCGGGCCAATAACTAGGCCACAGTTTTAAATTAGCAGGGAGGTGATGTAGCTTCTTCTAGGATTCGTGATTTCATGCGAATGAATCTGCTAGAGTTTTATGGGTCCAAGGCAGGTGAGGACCCATAGTTATACCTTGAGGAGGTGGAAAAGATCACATAGGTGATACATATTTCTGAGGAAGAAAGTGTTGAGTTATTGTCTTATAGGTTAAAGGACATAGCTTATGGATGGGTTGTATCATGGAGGAAGAGCAGAGGTGATGATGCTACTCCTATGACTTGGCAAGTGTTCCAAGGTGCATTCTTGGATAAGTTCTTTCCGCTCGAGACAAGAGAGGCAAAGATTAAAGAGTTTATGAACTTGAGGCAAGGCTCTATGACTATTATGGAGTACTGCTTGAAGTTTAACCAGTTGGCCAAGTATGCTCCTGATTTAATTTCTAACACCCGAGCTAGTATGAGTAAGTTCATGACTGATGTTTCTGGGTTAGTACTAAAGAAGTGTAGGACTGTGATGTTTCATAGGGATATGGATCTAGCCAGGTTGATGATGCATGCCCAGCAGATAGAGACAGATATAATTAGAGAGAGATATAGTAAGGGGTAACAAGAGGGCTAGATCTGAGCAACATGAGTTTAGCCAGCCTAGGTTCTATGGAGGGAACCACCCTCAATTTCAGAGAAGTCTGTCTATGCCAGTGCCTTCATCAGCTAGTGCTCCTATACCTACAGGCAGGTAGGAGCAAGGGGGCAGGTCTTTTATGTCTAGGTCGCAGAACAGTATTGGTAACAGGCCCTGTTATCCTTATTGTGCTAAGTGTGGTAGGGATCATCCTGGTGAGTGTTTTGTAGAGTTAAAGGTCTGTTTTGGTTGTGGAAAGCAGGGCCACAGACTTAGAGATTTTTCTAATTCTAGACAGGGGAACAGAGATGCCGTATCTCAGGCACAGGCTACTAGTGCACCAGCTCCTGTACCCTATCCCACCCCTGATCAGGGTACTTCATCTAGTAGTGTTGGCGGTCAGCGCCAGAATAAATTCTATGCCTTACCATCTCATCAGGAGCAGGAGGACTCTCTCGATGTTGTTACCAGTATGCTTCGTGTATTTTGCTTTGATGTTTATGTGTTGTTGTACCCTGGGTCAAGTCTCTCTTATGTGACCCCACTTGTAGCTGTGAATTTCAAAATGAGTACCAAAAAGATTCCTGAGCCTTTCCTAGTTTCTGCACCAGTAGGGGAGTCAGTTGTTGCTAACAAATGTATAGAGATTGTCCTATTACTGTTCTTCATAGAGTCATACTTGCTGATTTGATAAAGTTAGACATGGTAGATTTTGACCTTATTCTGGGTATGGATTCGCTTCATTCTTATTATGTATCTATAGACTATTGTACCCGTGTTGTGAAATTTTAGTTCCCTGATGAGCCAGTTTTTGAGTGGTCCGGGAGTTCGGAATCTCCCAAGAGTCATTTTATCTTCTATCTCAAAGCCAAAAAGCTAATATCCAAGGGTTGCATCTATCACCTAGTTAGATTCAAAGAAACTAAGTCCGAGGCTCCAACTATTCAGTCAGTCAAAATTGTCAATGAGTTTCCAAATATTTTTTCGGAAGATCTCCCAGGGGTACCTCCTGATAGAGAGATAGAATTCGGTATTGACCTTCTTCCCAAAACTTATCTTATTTTTGTTCTGCCATACTGTATAGCACCTGCTGAGCTTAAGGATTTGAAAGAGCAACTCAAAAATCTTTTAGACAAGGTTTTATAAGGCTCAATATTTCTTCTTGGGGCACACCTATTCTATTCATGTAGAAGAAAGATGGTTCTTTGTGTATTTGCATTGATATCTTCAGCTTAACAAGGTCATAGTCAAAAATAAGTATCCTCTTCTGAGAATTGATGACCTGTTTGATCAGTTGCAAGGTGCAAGTTATTTCTCCAAGATAGACCATAGATTCGTCTATCATCAACTTAAAGTGAGGGAATGTTATATTCCAAAGACAACCTTTCAAACCCGCTATGGCCACTTTGAGTTTTTAGTCATGTCTTTCGAGCTAACCAATACCCCAACAACTTTTATGGACCTCATAAATCAAGTGTTCAAGCAATATCTCGATATGTTTGTCATAGTGTTTATAGATAACATCCTTGTCTACTCTTGCAGTGAACATCCTTAGAATTGTCTTGCAAACTCTTAGAGGTCTCCAGTTGTTCGCCAAATTCAGTAAGTGTGAATTTTGGCTAAGGTCTATAGCCTTTCTAGGTCATGATGTTTCAGCCGAAAGTATTAGAGTTGATCACCAAAAGACAGAAGCTATGTGAAATTGGCCTAGACCTACTGTCCATCTGATATTAGAAGTTTCTAGGGTCTAGTGGGCTACTACCACCATTTTGTTGAAGGTTTCTGTTCTATTGCGTCTCCTATGACCCGATTGACCCAAAAGAAAGTTAAGTTCCAGTGGTCAGATTCATGTGAGAAGAGTTTTCAGGAGTTGAAAACTCGACTTACTTCAGCCTCTGTGTTGACTTTGCCTGTTAGTACAGATGGTTTTTTGGTGTATGGTGATGCCTCTAGAATTATTTTGGGTTGTATGTTGATGCAAAGAGGTAAGGTTATAGCCTATGCCTCTAGACAGTTAAAGCTACATTAGAAAAATTACCCAACCCATGATCTTGAGTTAGCTACTGTGGTCTTTGCTTTGAAAATCTTGAGATACTATCTTTATGGTGTTCATGTTGATGTGTTTACTGATCATAAGAGCCTGCACTATGTGTTTACTCAAAGGGAGTTGAATCTTAGGTATAGGAGGTTGTTAGAGTATTTAAAAGACTATGATATGAGTGTGTTGTATCACTCGAGCAAGGCCAATGTAGTGGTGGATGCCCTTAGCAGATAGTCTATGGGTAGTGTTGCTCATGTAGAGAAAGGTAAGAAGGAGTTAGCTCATAATGTTCATTGTCTGGCTAGATTGGGTGTTAGGTTGCTTGATTCAGCTGAAGGAAGTACTTTGGTGCAGAGTAGTCCCAAATCCTCTTTAGTTTCAGAAGTGAAGGAGAAGCAAGATAGATATCCTAGTTTAGTTAGAACTGAAGGAGGCAGTTAAGGACCAAAAGGTAGATCTTTTCTCCTAAGAGGGAGATGGCGTGTTGAGATTGCAGGGTAGATTATGCATTTCGTGTGTTGATGATTTAGGCAGAGGATTATGGCTGAAGCGAATGGCACACGGTATTCTATTCATCCCGACACTACTAAGATGTACCGCGACTTGCGAGAAATATATTGGTGGAATATTATGAAAAAGGATATAGCTGAGTTTGTAGCAAAGTGTGCAACGTGTCAACAAGTTAAGGTAGAGCACCAAAGACCTGGTGGTGTGATGTAAGAGTTTGGTATACCCACTTGGAAGTGGGAGGTGGTGAATATGGACTTCATGACTGGGTTACCTTTTTTGCGTCGTCATCATGATTCTATTTGGGTTGTTATACATAGGTTGGCTAAGTACGAGCACTTCTTGCTCGTGCATACATCTTATACAACGGAGGATTATACTAGATTGTATATCTGAGAGTTAGTTAGGCTATACGGAGTTCTCTTGTCTATCATTTTGATAGGGGTACTCAATTTACTTCTCAGTTTTGGAGGGCATTTCAGCAGGGTCTTGGTACCCAAGTTCTTTTGAGTTCCACTTTTCATCCGCATATAGATGGTTAGGCTGAGAGGACAATTCAGACTCTAGAGGACATATTGAGGGTGCGTGCTCTTAATTTTAAAGGTAGTTGCGATGAGCATTTGCCATTGATAGAGTTCTCTTATAACAATAGTTACCGTGGTAGCATCGGGATGGCACCATTTGAGGCCTTGTATGGTAGAAGATATAGATCACCCATAGGTTGGTTTGAACTGGGTGAAGCTACCATGATTGGGCCTGATGTAGTGTTTGAAGCTATAGAAAAAGTTAACTTGATTAAAGAGAGGTTAAAGATAGCTCAGAGTCATTAAAAGTCATATGTCGATGTGAGGAGAAGAGATCTTAAGTTTGAAGTGGGTGATTTGGTATACTTGAAGATTTTACCCATGAAAGGGGTGAAGAGGTTTGGTAAAAAGGGAAAGCTTAGTCCCCGTTATATTATCCCGTATAGAGTTTTGAGCCGTGTGGGGAAAGTAGCCTATGAGGTTGAGTTTCCCGCAGAGTTGTTAGCCGTTCATCCTATTTTTCATGTCTCCATGCTGAAAAAGCATATTGGTGATTCTGTTGTGGTAGATCCTTCAGAGAGTGCTGATATTCAGAATAGTCTTTCATTCGATGAGATTCCCATTGAGATCCTAGATTTTTAGATCTGTAGACTGAGGAACAAAGAGGTTTCCTTGGTCAAAGTGTTGTGCCAAAACCAGTTAGTTGAGGCCGCTACTTGGGAGGCAGAAGCAGACATGCGAGCCAAGTACCCACACCTCTTTTCAATGAGTTCAGATCGATTCGAAGGTATTATTCTTCCTTAATTCAGCCCTTCTAATCTAAAGTTTAGCTATATATCTATTTTGCATGAGTTATTGCAACTTCTGAGGTATTCAAGAGTTTAGAGAGATTTTGAGCTGTTTAGCAAATTGCTTTAGCTATGTGTACTCTGTTTTTCCTGTATTCCTAGTCTAACTAGAGACATTCAAGGACGAATGTTTCCAAGGGGGAGATATTGTAAGACCCTGCAAAGTTTCCTCATAGTCTGGGCCTTAGAGCGTGTCAAGTGAAGTGTAATTCTAGCCCTAAAAGATTTCGAAGAGACTTCCCAAGTGATTGGTATTTAAACCATATAGAATTTTCTTAAATTTGACTTTTTGTCATGTATAGAATTGAATTAGCTTTCCAACGATACCAATTTCGTCCAAAGTCGGCATCGGGGTAAGAAGTTATGGCCATTTTACTGAGAGTTATCGGAACCGCCCAGGTGCGATAGACTATCTGATGGACCGTCGAGTCTGCGATGGATGGTCGCTCGGACTGTCGCGACCAAGGCAGAAACTCCCTTTCCTGGCCCAAGTGCAATGGCCAGGATGACGGACTGTCAAGGCTACGATGGACCATCGCTGAGACCGTCGTCACTAAGGTAGTGTGGTCTCATCCTAGCCATCGTGCGATGGATAATTTGATGGATCATCAAACCTATGACAGACTATCGATCCGACTATTGCATCGAGGCAGTATGTCCCTTTTCTGGTTATCGTACGACGGACGACCCGACGGACTGTCGTACTTGCGATGGACCATCGCAGACCCCGTTCAGTATTTTTAGCTCATTTTTAAAAAGGCTTTTCGGTCTTTTCCACTCTTTTATCAACCAGATATATTTCAAACAAACTTGATAGCCTCATTATCTCCCAAAACATCAAAATGCTAGAGTTTCTCCCTCAAGAGAAAATCTAAACCCTTTCTTTAAGAAATCCATGAACTCACCATAGATTCTATAAAAATGAATTAAGACTTGAGTTCCCCAAGTTCGAGGGTTGCAAGAACCCTCTCTCAAGAGTGAGAAGAAGAGTTTAGAGCAAGCTTGTTCATCCAATTTCATAATCTAAGGTATGTGGGGTTTTGAACAAGGGTAATCCTTTCATCCTTGTGCCCAAAGGCTTATTTAAACTATGATTTTCTGCAATCTATAAGATTTTACATGAATTTGAATTAGGCTTTTTCATCCATTAATATTGATTGCAATATTTTGATGTTTCCCATGAATTGAGAGTCTAATGGCATGATTTTCACATGTTTTTTTGAGAAATTACAGCTGGGCCTATACCCCATGATTTTAATCTTTGAGAAGTTAATAGTTGAACTATTTAAGATTTTAAAGTATATAAGTATGTTGAAATTTTGAGACAAATTGCTGAAATTTCCAGATTTCTATATGAGTTATGAATCTATATGCTATCTATTATGCTTTTGATGAGTTCTAACTTGAGAATGAATTATAGGTTATTGATCCCTACTTGAGATTTTCAAATTTATGAACTCTTATGCTATAACCACCCATGATTTGAGTATTCTGAGATTATTGAGAAATGTTTGACCTAATGGTCATGGATTTTGAAATCCACTTCACTACATGAGATTACAAATTTGATTATTGGGTTCTTATTGAACCATGAGATTATTTTTAAGTGGATTTTCATGAGATGAGTGAAATAATATAAGGGGAGTAGTATTTAGCACCGAGTTGGATAAGTTACTATGGCTTCTTACCCCAGATCTACGTGTCAACGTAGGTTGGGCTTGAGGTCGAGATGATTTTTGGGCCTAAGGTCGAGATATTGGGCCTGAGGCCGAGATAAGTGATCACTGAACTGAGGTTATACTCCCTGGCAAGAGTATGACACTCCTCCCCAACGTGGGGTATCTTCCTTAGGAGGACAAAATATTGGATTCCATGTAGCTCGCATGGTTTATGTCGGTTAAGAGAAACTCTCTTGATACAAGTTATTTTCCTAATAGTAAAGTTGTGGATTTGCTCTCTAAGACTAAAAGTATTTTCTCTAAAACTATGAGATAAGTTATTTCCCTAAACTAGAGTATCTTTCCTTTAAGATAGAATGATTTCCCTAAAGCTTAAAACGAGATATTTTCCTAAAGTGAATGAAATGCCTTCAAGTATATTTCAAAGTTATATGATTCTTAATTCCAAGTACTTAGTTCAAAAGAGTTATGAGTTCTTAAGTATTAAAGAAGTTTAACTCTTCATGAGACATATGAATGAGTTGAAAGTATTGTTTAAAGTTTTCTTTAGCCTATGGGTAATGAGAATAAGAGGAAAGCATAGATTTTAAATCCAAAGTATAATGACTCACGAGATTTGTGTTACATGCTTCATTCTACATAATTTATGAGCTTTACATTTTTTACTTGTACAAGCCACATAAGTCATTCTTATTCGCATGCATTATTTGATTAAAGAGTATTGATATTGTTTTATCTAAATGCATACACCCCCAACATACTCAGTACATTCTGAAGTGATGATCCATATATATGTCTATGTGCTACATTATCTTATAATGTAGGTTCAGGTGCTCAGTCCCAGTCTCATCAGTGATCTAGAGTACCTTCGTCTACATTTCTATAGTGGTGAGTCTTCATGGTTCGAGGATCTATTTTTAGATATTTCAGTATTCGAGTGTTTATGTTATTACTTTCAGTTCAGTTTGAGTTAGTTGTGGACCTATCCCAACGGCTTTTAAGTTCATAGAGTAGTAGAGGCTTTGTCAGACTAGTTATCAGATTATGGTTGTGTTGAGATTTTAGTTTGTAGTCGTTTGGATTGAGTATTACCTTTGTATTTCCTTTCACTTGATATGACAGTGTTAGTGTTTTTTGTATTTCTTCTTGTATGAGTTGTTATAAGAAGTGCTAGGCTTAAAGGGTTATCTTGGGACTACTTTTAGCCCTAAGCACCGTGTGACGTCTCGGGAGGTGATTTTGGGTCGCTATATAGTTGGAATAGGTTGTATGCTTTAGCATTCCAATCGAAATCCGAGGCATCACCTGATGTCGTTACTAGTACATTACAACTTTTGTCCCATGACGTATATTGTTTGCTTGATATATGGTCTAATCTCTCTTATGTGACTCCTTAGGTGGCTGTATTTTTTGGTTTTAATTTGAAATTTATTTTGGATCCTTTTTATGTATCTACCCTAGTAGGTAACTCAGTTATTGCTAAGAGAGTTTATAGGTGTGTGTGGTATCTATTGGTGGCAAGCAGACCTTTGTGGATCTATTTAAGTTTGATATGGTGGATTTTGATATTATTCTGGGTATGGACTGTTTACACTTTTGTTACACGTCCTTGGATTGTTGGACCTGTAGGGTTATCTTTAAGTTTCCTGCTTATCCGGTTATATAATGGGATGTTGGTTCCTTAGCTCTTAGGGGGAGATTTATTTCCTATCTTAGAGCTCAGAGGTTGATCTCAAAAGGTTGTCTTTGTCACATAGTTTGGGTTAAGGATTCTAACTCTGAAGGTCCTTCTTTTTAGTTAGTTCCAGTGGTTAATGAGTTTCCAGAGGTCTTTTCAAATGATCTTCCTAGTGTTATTCTGGATACGAAAATAGAGTTTGGTATTGATCTAATTCCGGACACTCGTCCAATTTCTATTCCTCCATATAGAATGGCTCCAACTGAGTTAGGAAACTTAAGGATCAACTTAAGGATCTTCTAGATAGGGAGTTTATTTGTCCTAGTATATCTCCTTCGGGGTGCACCAGTGTTGTTTGTGTGTAAGAAGAATGGTTACCTTTCAGATGTGCATTGACTATAGATATCTGAACAAGGTGACAGTCAAGAACAAGTATCCTCTTCGAAGGATAAATGATCTTTTTTACCAGTTATAAGGTGACAAGTTCTTTTCTAAGATAGATCTTTGATTTGGATGCCATCAGCTAAAGATTAGGGAGGTAGATATCCCTAAGATGGCTTTTAGTACTCGGTATGGGTACTTTGAGTTTTAGGTGATGTCATTTGGGTTGAGTAATGCTTCGACAGTGTTTACGGATCTGATGAATAGAGTTTTTTGTTAGTATTTGGATTGCTTCATTATTGTGTTCATTAATGACATTTTAGTTTATTTGAAGAGTGAGGTGGATCATGATAATCACCTCAGTGTAGTGTTGTAGAGCTTAAAGGACACCAATTATATGCCAAGTTCTCCAAGTGTGAGTTTTGGTTGAACGCTATGACTTTCTTGGGTCATATTATTTCTATTGAAGGGATCATGGTGGACCGTAGATGGTTTATGTGGTGAAGAGGTGTCCTAGACCTACGACTCCATCCGATATTCAGATTGGTCAAATGCTTGTGAAGGAAGTTTTGAGAAGTTAAAGGATAAGTTAAACTTTAGCTCTAATTTTGACTTAACCGAAAAGCAATGAAGGGTTTGTGGTTTATTGTAATTTATCTTGGGTAGGGCTTGGTTGTGTGTTAATGCAGCATGAGAAGGTGATTGCTTATGCTTCTAGGCAGTTGATGGTATATGAGATGAATTATCCTACTCATGATTTAGAGCTGTTAGCGATTATGTTTGCTTTGAAAATATGGCGGCATTATTTGTATGGTGTTTACGTGGATATCTTTTCTGATCACAAGAGTCTGCAGTATGTGTTTACTAAGAAAGAGTATAATCTCAGGAAGAGAAAATGGCTTTATCTTTTAAAGTATTTTGATATGAGTCTTTACTATCACCTAGATAAAGCTAATGTGGTTTTTGATGCTCTTAGCAGGTTATCCATAGGGAGTTTGGCTCAAGAAGAGAAAGGAAAGCGGGAACTAGTAAAGGATATTCACCGTTTGGCCAATCTTGGATTTCACCTCTTGGACTCTAAGGATGGTGGTGTGGTGGTGCAAGAAGTAGTTCGATCATCTCATGGTGCGGAGATTAAGGAGAAGCAAGTGCTAGTCCTATCTTGATGAAAATCAGGAGTGATGTTGGTGGGCAAAAGATAGTAGTGTTTAAGATCAGTGGTGATGGTGCTTTACGATACCAAGGAAGGTTGTGTATTTTTGATGTCGATGGTTTACAACAAAGGATTTTGAATGAGGTTCATGAGTCTCGCTATGTTGTTCTTCCCGACTTAACTAAGATGTATGATGATCTCAAAGAGATCTACTGGTGGAATGGTATAAAGAGGGATATGGCTGATTTTATGGCCAAGTGCCTAGTGTGTCAATAAGTTAAGGTTGAGTACATGAGGCTAGGAGGGTTGTATCAAGAAATTAATTTGCCCAAATAGAAGTGGGAAGTGATCAATATGAACTTCGTTACCGGTCTTCCTCAGTCTCGAAGTCAATATGATTTGATTTGGGTCATTGTGGATAGGATGACTAAGTCTGCACGCTTTTTGCTAGTACGGACTACCTTCTCGGCGGAGGATTATGCGGAGCTATAGCTTCAAGAGATTGTGAAGTTGCATGGGGTGGGGTGCCTATTTCGATTATTTTTTATCATGGCATACAGTTTACGTCTCACTTCTGATGATCTTTTTAGAGAGGGTTTGGGACCAAGGTGAGTTTGAGTACTATTTTTCATTTGTAGAAGGATGCGAAAGTGGAGAGAACTATTTATACATTAGAGGATATATTTCAGGCCTGTGTGATTGATTATGGTGGCAATTGGGTTGAGCATCTACCTTTGGTGGTGTTTGCTGACAAGAATAGCTATCATTCTATTATTGGTATGGTCCCTTTTGAGGAATTTTATGGCAGGAGGTGTAGATCTTCTATTAGTTGGTTTGAGCTTGGTGAGGCAGACATGTTTTGTCCCTACTTGGTTTACCAGGCTATAAAGAAGGTGAAGGTGATTCAGGATAGGCTTAAGACTGCCTAAACTCGCATAAAGTCCTATGCGGATATTAGGCATAGAGACTTGGAGTTTGAGATTAGGAGATAAGTTTTTACTTATGGTATCTTCCATGAAGGGAGTAGTGCGGTTTAGGAATAAGGGGAAGCTCAGTCACTGGTATATGGGTCCGTCCTTATGAGATTTTGCAGAAAGTTTGTAATGTACCTTATGAGCTGGAGTTTCCTTCTTTCTTGAGTTTCGTTCATAAGGTCTTTTATGTTTCAATGTTGAGGAAGTGCATTGGTGATCCTTTTTAGGTTGTTCCTTTGGAGGGACTGCATATTATTGATTCTTTATTTAATGAGGAATTTCCAGTTGAGATCTTGGATAGGCAGGTTCATCGGTTGTGGACCAAGGTGCGGACCAAAGATGTGGCTTCAATTAAGGTTCTTTGGTGGAACCATAAGGTGGAAGAAGCTACTTGGGAAGCGGAAGAGGGCATAAAGTCCAAATATTTACATTTTTTTTGCTCTTGGGATTCGTGAGGAAGGTATGTGTCTTCAACACATCTTTTTTTTAGAGTTCGTTAAAGGAAAGATTTGTATCTTTGCCTCTTTTTTTTTGAACTTTGTTCGAGATTAGGAATATGTTTGATAACATAATGCAAATGACTCTAGCATATGGTTACTCCTACCTTGTTCGTCATTCATGGAAGAATATTCCTAGTGGGGGAGACTGAAACACCCTAGTTTCTGGACCTTTGAAAATTTCTTGGAATTCTGATCTTTGGACCTAATACGACTCATGGGTATGAGTCGTATGTTGGGGTACGGATGGTATGGTCTAATCGTATACTAACTAGTGTTGGTTGGTGGGATAGATTTTGGTTACTGGAATGGATACGACTTAGGGATACGAGTCATATTGGTGGTTATGGATTGTTTGGTTCCTTAACTTAATCTAAGACTTTGTTACTTAGGTTTGATATGAGTACTAGTAGCTCACCATGAGCCATAAGCTAGGGTATAAATTGTACCAGGGACTTGTATGGTAGGAGGTATCCAATCCTCCTATTATTTTATTCTGCCAAGGATACGGGTCATGGATGCGGATCTATGTTGTGGTTACGACCTGGTTGGATGATTCATATATTGGACAGTGTTTGATCTAAGGGTTGAGGCTAGGATACAAGTGGAGGACACCAATCGTATCAGAGGGTAAGACTCGTGTGGGTCAATTGTTTCCCTACGATCGGATTTTGGTGCAACTTTAGTGGGGGTATTCTGGACCTTTCCCTACTTATCCTAATAAGGTCCCACAACTTCTAACCTACCTGGAAGGTTATTTACCCTATTATTCTATTCATTAACACTTAGAAACTCTTTCTAAACACTTCATAATTCTCTCAAGAGCTTTTGGGCAAGGGGAGATAGGGTTTCAGCTAAAGGATCAATTTGGGGATTGTCTTGGAGTTTTCTTGCCGTCATCATCTTGGTTTAAAGCATGTTCTCTTACATTATTGTTAATTTTACTTAATGGCATGGTTTATATGAATGTTTTCATGGTTTTACTATTACATAATTTTAGTTTTCAAATATGATTTGGGTGTTTTGATGCTAAATGGTTTGTTATGGTTTCCAATTATTTTAATTATGCTTTTATATGCATTAATGGTGGTTTTGGATGATTGGATTACACAGGAATGGTTTATTGGTAATTGGAATTGGTTTTGGTTATATTATGCCCTCAATGTGTTTGTCAAAATGCTTATTAAGATATGTTAATTGCATTGACATCTTTTAATGGAACTCTTGCATGTTTTAAACTCGATAATAGAATTATGTAGTTTAAATGGTTTGGAAAGGCTAAAGGGTAATTGGTTATGCTTGTGAGGAGCATGGAAGTCTCCCAAGTGGTTTAATATGGTAAATAGAAGGGCACTTGAAAGTCTCCTTAAACCTATAAATGGTTGGCTATGGATGATACTTGGAAGTAAGGGTTGATATGACGATACCAATATCAATGTCCTTGGTAAATAAATGGATAATGGCTTGGTTATTTGGAAATTTGTTTTAATTAGGTAATAATGGCCGGATGTATAGCAAAGCTGTGGAAGAGGGAGGTCCGAGAGAGGGGACCAAAACTGGAAACTCATATTTGCCGATATAAGGTTGGTCTTGGTGACCATGTGCATGATGTCACACTTTATTTTGGCGATGTACTAGTCATCTCAAGGGATACTTCCCTGGTTATGTGGCTACACACACTGGGGCCGTTTTAACAGGGAGAACTGAACCTATATGGCCCGTGGGTGATTTAGGACAACAAAGCTACACATCCGAGGTAAAGGTTTTAAAGGCATGCTAAACCCGGTCCCTTTTCCTGGCATGGTTATATATATATATATATATATATATATATATATATATATGGTTGTGTTCATATGGATAGTTTAACTTTGTTTTATAAATGGTATTATTTTATTCTTACCCTGGGATCATGCTAGCGGCTACGCGCTAACCCCATCTACTAGCGTCTGTATACCCACGCTATGCAGGAACATGCCATTCTACTCCTCCCACATAATGATTAACTCAGGAATAACATTTTGACTGAAGTGGTGAGATTCCATCCTTTTGGAAGACTCCATTTCATGTTATGGATGTTTCTAAACATTTTAGTTTAATTTTGGATATTGGTTTTGGCTATAGTTGGGGGCATATCCCAACCGAATTTTATTACTTTTTTTGGTTAGAGACTTTATGGCACTTTTATGGGTTTGAATGGGTGGGATTGGTATAGGAGTCAGCCTTGACACTGGAATAAGCCTGTGGGCTGACATTATTGGACGATATTATTGGTTGTTCCATCCTATTATATTTTGGGATTAATTATATTATGTTTTGGAACGTCCTTGGTTATGTCCTGGTTTATGTTTGGTATGGTCGGATCATTCGTATGGGATGGATGGACTCGGTTGGGTTAGTCACGGTTGTGACCTATTTCCAAAGTCTTTATGTATGCTGTTACACCATTTTGTTACAGGCTTGGAATTCAGCTAACTCAGGGTAGGCGGTTGGAGATTGGGTTGGGTAACGGGAGTGGTCTTCGGTCCTGGTCAGACTTGGGATGTCCATTATGACAAGGCCCCAGGGCAAGTCGTGTCATTAGATCAAGAATGTTGCTTTTGGGTTTATAGCGCAATTAGTTTGGGCTCTAAGTCTTTTTATTGAGTTTTTATATCTTAGACAAGAACAAGTTAAATTTAGCCTAAAGGGGGGGGGGGGGGTTTTAGGGGTTAACTTGTTGAAAATGACCTATTTTGATAAATTTGATGGTTCTACTGAATCTGAAACAATGAAATTAGCTTAATAAAATTATTAGTTTATTTCTTTAGGGTCCCTAAAGTGTACCAAGGGTCCGACTAGAAGATTTTGAACAATTTTCACTGTAGATGGTTTGCTATCAACTAGTGCATGCAAAATTTCTTTACATTTGTGGGCCACTCTTCACGATCACAGAGAAGAAAATTCTCTGGTCATCATGAATGCAAGGTAGTGGCCATATTTATGAAGATATGTCAAGTGGATCAGGTTGGGTTTGACCATCGCAGTCACGATGCCCACCTTTGGCGATCGCAATGGATTACTTTATGCCAGTCAACTTTAACCCCCGCGATCATGAGGTACTATTCACCTGGACAATATATAATATTCATTTCTTGATTTTTCACCATTTTGAACTTTGGGACCTCTGGATGAACAATTTTAAAGAGGGATTTCAATCGAAAAATTTTGGGTGAGCTTCTAAACTCTATTTCAATTGTCATTCATCAATTTTATCTCAAAAACATCTTCAAAACTTGAGTTGAAACTTTGAATTTTTGGGTTTTCACTCGCTAAAGTGTGAAAATAGTTTTTCTTCAATAGAAAAATCAATTTTAATTTATTTTTGATGTATTTTTTGTATTTAGAATCCTTAACGTATGAGAAACTTGATTGTTAAATAAAAATTTTGATTTTATCTTTTTTTCTTTGGGATCAATTTTTGAACTCAAAATGGAAGTAGCTAATATGGATATCATTAGACTTCTTTGACGTGTAGATTACATTTTTAATAGATTAGGTACGTTCCAAGATGGAGCAAAAAAGGAAAGCTACTAGTTGAAGGGTCCATGGTCGTGTTTTGTATTTTTGAGGTAGGTTATGGCTTAACTTTAAATCAATTGGGTAGTTATTCACTTATGTAAAGTATGCTATGGGTTAGAGATTGTATCGTGAGATTTATCTTTAGACATAGTTATTTTATTGTATTGACCGTGTGGAGGCTTATGTGATTATTGTTATTGACTTGAGAGCTTATTATTATTGTGATGCTCGTGCAGGGGCTAGTGTTGATCTTATTTGAACATTATTTGCCTTTATTATCATTGTGATGCCCTAGTTGTTTTGAATTGATATTATCGATGTCTTACGTGAATCTTTATTATTGTGGTCCCATGTGATGACATATATCATGATTCATTGAGATTTGATGAGATTTGAGCTCATTTGACACCATTATTGGGTTGATTCATTATATGATATTATTTGGTCATGAGCCTGCATCCTCATTTCATTCATCCATATACATGAATTTTGTACCATAAAGAAATACTATTTTTTGTAAGAAAATAAAACACTTTATAAAACCCTTGATCGAGGGATGTGCCAGCAAGGTTGATTGAGATTGTGAAAGTATATTAGCTACAAATCCCATTGATCAGCTTATGCATGGAAGGTGTATATGAGGAGATATTGAGATATTCCATCCTTTATCATACCATTGCATTGCATTGCATCATTACCATTTCTATTATGTGTTTGTTATTATGTATTTAGTATTTCCTTATATATCCATGTGTAGTTATTCTTATACAAATATTATACTTGTAGAATTGTTAATAAATACAGTTTGAGCCACTATTGGAAACTTTTATCTATATAGGTGAAAGCGTGCTTATAGTTTCCTATACTTGTTTATTTTTGCTTTGCTCAACTGACCAATAATTATCGCTAAGTATAAGTGGACCATACTCACTCCTACTTTTTTTATCCTTTCAATGCAGATCATAGTTTGAGTGCGACCCGTAGAGCATGAGATCATGTTATTTTCGAGGCTAATTTAGAGTGCGGATGAGGTCCTCATTCGGGGCTTGATTATGAACTTTATATTATCCTTGTTATCATTATTTTATTTTTCAGAGACAGACTAGTGCATTTTTGTACTATTTATCACTATTAGTGCTCTTTAATAATGACATCATATTTTGAAATTGGAGTTATATTTTGTTCAGTTTCAGATATTGTTGTTTATTTATGTATGGAATATCTTTCTTATGAAGTCTCGTATCAAGTTTCATTTATTTTTTCACATTATTTATCTCTTTGAGTGTGGCGCTTATCTATTTGGGGATAGGATAGGGTAGGTGCCATCATGACCTCAACTTTCGGGTCGTGACAATAATGACTAAGCTTCTCATTGATTTCCTTTTATAGTTGCATCTTAACGACTTCTAACTCGTCAAAGTTGTACTCTCCATTATTTGATTCATAATTATATTTAAAATAAATTTCTCACTCAACATCAACTCGATATTTACACTCAATAGAATGTTAATGTTCTTCAATATGGGAATTAAAGTCGGAGCAAAAATTGATTCTTCAAAATTATTAACAACAAAGAAATGAATCACCTTGAACTATTCATTTAATAATTACTGAAGTGTCTTCATACCTTCAAACCCTTCAATCAAGAAAATTTTTCTACATGACCTTTCACAAGTACTTGTTTCACAACCATAAATTCTATGTTTTTAGTATACTCATCTTGTATCTTATAGTAGTCTATGAGATCGGAAGCAATGTCTCTCCTATTAGCAACATATTTTTCTTCATATACCAGTTGGGGTTTTTAATTCATTTACTCACACAACTTAATGTAAGGCTGACAAACAAATCTTTCATTTTTAATTGAAAAAGACACATAAAGGATCTCACATCAATCAAGTAAGCGCTTCAGAAAATTTACACTAAAATTAAAGCAAAACATAGAGGGCCACATGTTTTTACAGATAAAAAATAGAAGAAAAGGATCTCTCAACTATAAAGACAATGATAACAATGGAAAAAAGTGCATTAGGACCACACAAATGAGATTTGAATACTATAATACAATACCAATATTTTTTATATATAAATATAAAGAGAAAGGACCTCTCAACTAGAAAAATAATAATATCAATGAAAAAGGGACTCTTAACCATAAAAATCAGATTAATCCTAAAGATAATACAATACAGGTACCAAGCAACCCTTATCAAGTAACCCATTAATCACATGTAGCCAAAATAATTATTAACACATACAACAAAACAACATAATATGACCACAATATATAAGATAAATTCTCAAAAGAATATAAAATCCCAACTCATCTCCATGTCTAAATTTAGTTAACCCCAAACTTTAGGAATGGATTCAGGGTTCAAAATTCAGAATTTTGAATTTAGGGTTTAGGATTCAATGCTACAAAAAATAGAGGGGCCACATATTTTTTACACATAAAAAAGACAAAAATGACCTTTCAACTAGCAAGACAACAATAAATATGAGGTATTCTTAGGCGTAGAACCATGTGGAGTTTTATTCCATGTAGGACGCTTATGTGTACAATCAGGTCGCCTTTTTCCACATTGACTTCCATATATTAAATGGTGGTAATTTCATTAAAAAAAGGATATATGAGAGACAATAGTTAAATAGGAGGGGTACTTTTGAGACAAAAATAAATGGAGGGTATATGTCGTGACCTAAACCATCATAAGCGCCACCCACACTAAGCTTCTGGTGGGAGAAACATGTAATTCAATCCCAATATCAAACGCTTAGCAATTTTTAATTTTAAAACAACTAAATTTTAATAAATTAAAGTAATAATGTTCAACATTTAAGATAAAGAATATTCTATGCACTCAACAAAAAAAAGAGTACACGATAGTATCAGTATAAAATACTATGTACAGGTAGGTATCATAGGCCGACTAAACTTAATCAATATGAACACTTATCCAAAAGTTTGTAAACAAGTAGCAACCATGTGACTTAAAATCATGTAATCGCCAATTTTTCCACAACAACCTCTTTTTATATCAACCGAGCCAAGAAAGTAAGCAACATCATAATTATGCATATTAATACTCAATTTAGTGTCAACTTTCATGACCCAAAAACTATGGTCATGATGGAATTTATCGCAGCTAAGCCTTGATAATTAAGCCAATCACCCAAACTGATAAGTAAGAACAAATCATATGACAATTCTCAAAGCGAGACTTCTAGAGCAAAGTCAAATCATACATGTACAATAATAGTGGAAGTTTTAATAATGAAGATACCATAAACCATCCTAAAACCCTAGTGTCACACTATAAAAACATCTAAATACAACTCAAAACTGAAAGATACAACTGAATCAGAAAAACTACAAATATGTCTTTGAAATAAATAAAGACATCAAATGGATAAGAGAAGGTCTGAGGTTGATTTTAAAAGTATAGAGAAGCCACTACCTCAAAAGTATTCATATCCAATGCACAATCTTAGCTGCTGTGCAACACACTCGTACCTGGATCTACACCGAAAGGACATAGCAGAGGTGAGTACAATTACTTGTACTCAATAGGTATTATAGGCCAACTGAATAAAGTAGAAAATAAGGTATATGAATACATACCATGAGGGCATCACCTGCAAGCAGGAAATGTCCCAAATGGTAGCTCATATTTTTTCCATTAACAGTTCTATATATAGCACATAAATAAGAAAATAGGTACATAAAAGAAATCGATATGCATTAGATAAAATACATAAGTACAACACTAAAGATGCATAAATGGATAAAATACAATAGTGATGATAATGATGATGAAGTGATATGATTGAGGTTATCGCATAACCTCTGTAGACACATACCGAGCCGTAGTGCTTTTTGGTTGGACCCATTGGGGGTTTGCAACCTATATACTTTCTCAATACTTAATTCTAATCTCAATATCCATATTTTTTCTCCAACTCGTGGACTACAACAAAGGGTTTTGTAAAAGTGTCAAATTTCTGTCAAAAATGGTTTTTCCTCAATAGTACCAATATCTCATGAATGTGAATATGATATAAGTATGTAATGCTCACAACCAGACCAATATAAAGATCCTGAATTCATTCAATACATGTACACGTGAGCTTAGAATCTACTGAATATGTCAACCATCAATGATTAAGTATAAACAATGTACCATTAGAATAAGTATGCATATAGGCATCACTAATATCACATTTATCCCAACTTGGGAATTTCTACCACGAGGAAAAATCCAATGCATAAACAAGGCCAATAATATCTGATAAAGTCCCCATACAGGCAACATACTGTATGTCTCACCTCAAGTCAGCACCAACAATAATAAAAGCCCTTACACGAGCACAGAGCAATAATAATATCCTTGAAATATAGTTTACTTGAATATTACCCATACCCATAGCATACTTTTATGTTTATATTAACTAGCCAACCCAGTCTGAAGAAAGTTAAGCCATAACCTACCTCGTGATATTAAAACCCAAGCCTTAAGCCTTCAACGAGGATCTTTTCCCTCTTGAACAACCTCTAATCAACTAAAACATACCAATATAGAATGTATGGGTTAAAAGAAAGCCAATGATACCCACATTGCCTTTTTTCAAGTCAGGCCAAAATGGACCCCCAAAATAAATTTTCAAAATGAAAGGGTAAAATCAAAAGTTATGTTTGAAAACACCTTATCCATGATTAAAGGAATCCATAGGAGAAAATCCAAGTGAAAATGGGTTAAAAATGGGGTTTAAATTGAAGAAACCCCTTTTTAGGCCTTTTGGGCCAAAATCCCCAAATTTCAATTTTGAAATCATAATTTAACAAGTTTTAGACGATAATAATCGAAGTAAAATAATTGAAAAAATGTTTTAGAGCTTATCTAAGCTTGAGAATGGAAGAAAACATCCAAAAATCTCACAACCCTAATCTACAATCGAAAAAATAGAAGAAAATTTGAGAAAATAAACTTTTAAAGCTGCCCAACTATGACCACTAAAATAGCCAAATGACCGCCTAAGTAGTTATCTCTTAAGTAGTGGGTTGATCGCTTAAGGGATCAAGCCCAAAAATGGTAGGATGCTAAAGAGGTCCCCTACCTCTGAATCGGCGATCGCCAAAGCGATCAATGTTGGATTTAGCGGTAGTTGACTGCCAGCAGGGCCTCTACTATAGTGGTGCATGGGCTGCTAAAGCTACTGAACCAGATTTTCAGTTGGTATCAGCAACTTTGCTAAGTTGTAAAGCTGCGGACCAACTCCTCTGGACTCGTTCAAAATCTCGTAAAGACAAATTAAATATGCTATTGTGGACTAACCTCAATTAAAGCCTTGCAATGCTCTAAATGACTCAACCTTGCCCGTTCTTATAGTCTCAACTTGATCTCAATTTAAGAACAACAAAGAAGTAATAATGCAACCATTTATCAAACCATTCGAGGCATTAAAACCTAGATTCATTATTTTAAGGCTGTGTTTGTAGATAATTTCACTATTCTAGGCTTTATACCCTTTATTCCACTCAAATTCCTCATAAAACAAGATTAAGAGGACAAATTCTATTCTACAAATTATAATTCAACACCATAAGCCATTATTAACTAATTCTAACTTCTCTATAACCATATTATACCTCGTTCTTCAACCTAGGGTTATATCTACCACCCTTATCATGATCAATCACTATTTATTTTAGGGATTTTGGGATTAAAATTACATTAAAGGGATGGAATTCACTTACCTTGGGAGTGGGAATTGATGAAAATTTCCAAAAATCACCAATTTTTTTATTAAGTCGACTCTTGGAATGTTTTACAATATAAATCTACTTAATCTTAGAGAAACTACTATTTACTATATCAATCTTGCTATAGCGTCCCATATCTCATTATAGTGCTGGTTTCATAACCAAAATCCACCCTCTATAGTGGCCTTAGCCAAGATGAACTCCCACTATAGCTACCCCACTCCCACTATAGTGGCCCTCCTACCTATTATAGCGGTAGTGAGGCATAAATCATGAATTTTTCCTAATTTGATGTTTTTACAACATAATGCATAAATTCAATATTATGAATTGACCCTTTCAGGTCAAACACTATATCTTGAGTTCTACTTACCCGATATCTATTCCAAAATTTTCTATTAATCTCTAAACCTCTTGGCTAAATTAATATAATATTAAGTCTATGAAACACTACACCAGACCATTCAAGATGTAAAATTTCTCCAAAACTAACCTACTCTGGATGTTTAAAATTTCCATTTGGGTAAAATCATAACCTAAATTTTACATGCAAGAAATTTTCTTACCGATGGGAAGGATCATTACATTAGATATTAATTTACCCATTGTTCATTCTCGAATGAAAAATAAAGAAGAAAAAGGAAAATTTTGCAAGGAAAATATTGATTCCTTAAATAATTGAGGGTACTTGCTACACATATCTAGTTTAATCTCCTAATTGGCCTCCTTAATAGGTTAGTTCTTCCACTGGGATTTTATGGGATCAATCACTTTGGTTCTTAACTTCCAAATAGCTTTATCCTATATAGTCATTGATTCCTCCTCATAAGAGAGAATTTTATCTAGTAACTTAGAGTCCTAATAAATAATGTAGTTTGTCATCTCTATGCTACTTCTAAAGTATAGAAACATAGAATACCATATTGACTCCCAAAAAATTTAGAGTCAATGAAATTCTATAAGCTACTAGACCTATATCTTTAAGAATTTCAAATGGACCAATGTACCTGGGCTAAGCTTGCCCCATTTCCAAACTACATCATTGCCTCTATGGGAGAAACCTTAAGTAGTATATTTTTACTTTTTTTGAAAACTTGTCTCTTACTTTACAATCTGCATACTCTTTCTATTACCTTTGCGATGCTAATAGCTTTTCTTGAATGAACCTTACTTTCTTATGAGGATCTTTTAATTAAGCAGTGCCTAAAGGCTTTACATTGCTTACCTTAAACTGGGCCCATAATAAATCTATATATCCTTCCATAAAGACCCTCATATGGGGCAATATTGATACTAGATTGATAACTATTATTTGTACAAAACTTTTTACAATGTTAGGAACTGGTCCATATGACCCCCAAAGTCAGCCACATATGAATGAAGCATGTGTTCTAGAACATGAATAGTCCTCTTCCTGTTAGTATGACGATGAAAGGCAATACTAAGATCTAACTTAGTGCCCAAATACTCATGCAACTTGTGCAAAAACTTACAGGTAAACTGTGGCACCTCTATTAGATATGATCGATACTGGAAACCCCATGAAACCACAAGACCTCCTTAACATAGATCTTATGTAACTTCTTTACATTATAATTCACCTTAACTAGAATGAAATGTGTAGACTTAGTTAGCTTGTCAATAATGACCGAAATTGAGTCATACTATCCCAAGGTCTTAGAGAAACCTACTTAATATTCATAGAAATTCTCTCCCACTTTCACTATAGAATGATCATTTACTGAAGTAAACCTATAAGTATTTAATGTTCATACTTAACCTACTGGTAATTCTAACACTTTACCACATAATCCACTATATACCTCTTTATTTAGGGCCACCAATAAAGTTATCCCAAATCACGATACATGTTGGTTGCACCAGGATATATATAATACCTTGATCTATGCGCTTCGGCTAGAAGACTAGAAATTAAATCATCAACATGGGACATACATGTATGCCCCATCACTATCAAAATACCCCCAACATCAATAGTGGTCTCTTGGGCATTGCCATACACTACCTTATAGTGAATCTTATTCAACTTTATATCTTTAAACTATTTGGCATAGATTTTATAAAGGAATATCAAATTTTCTTCAACACTAGGCAACACTCCTCTTTTTGATATCCCAAAATACATAAAATGTTTTGCTATAGTCTGAAGCTCTCTAGCTAATGGATGCTTTCTTACTTTCATTCAAGCTAAACTTTCCATGCTTACAACTTTTCTGTTCAATGCATCGATCATCATATTGGACTTTCCTAGATGATACTATATGGTAGCATCCTAATCTTTTAATAACTCCATCAACTATCACTATCTAGGATTCAAGTCCTTTTGAGTGAACATGTATTGCAAGTTGAAATAATCCCTGAAAATTTCATACTTAACACCATTTAAGTAATGCCTACATATTTTAAATGCAAATACCACAACCTCAAACTCCAAGTCATAAGTTAGATAGATAATCTCATCAAATTTCAATTCCCTTGATGCATAGGTAATCACATTCTTATCCCACATCAACATAAAACTCAAACAAAAATATGAAGAATCATAAAATACTTTAAATACCTTCAATCAGCAAGGCAACTATAGAAGTTGTGGGCAAGACTTAGGTTCTTGAAATCTCTCTTTGCATTTATTAGTCCAAACAAAAGGCGCCTCTTATTGAGTCTATTTGGTTAAGTGATTAGCAATAGAAGAAAATCCCATAAGAACCTATGGTAACTTGCAAAACCCATAAAGCTATGGACTTAAGTTATTGAGGTGGGTCTAGCCTAATTCATAACTGCGTCAGTATTTTGAGGATCTAACATCACCCCTTATGAGAAACAACATAACCCAAAAAAGACACCGACATCATCTAAAACTCATACTTGGAGACCTTTTCATAAAGTTTTTTCTCCTTCAATATGTCCAAAATAATACGGAAATGCCCTACATGCTCTTTATTACTTTTAGAGTACATTAAAATGTCATCAATAAACATGATAACAAAGGAATATAAGAATGATTTAAAGCTGTCATTCATCAAACTCATAAGGGTTACCGGTGCATTAGTCAACCCAAATGACATAACCAAAAACTCATAATGCCCTTAACAAGTCTAAAAAGTTGTCTTAGAAATGTCAATAGTCCAAATTTTTGACTTATGATACCCTAACCTTAGATCTATCCTAGAGAACACCAAAGCAACGTAGATTTGATCAAACAAGTCATTATACCAGGAAATATGTAATTATATGGTGGTAACCTTATCCAATTGCCAATAATCTATGCACATTCAAAGACTACTATCTTTTTTTTTACAAATAAGGCTAAAGCACCCCACAATGAAGTACTTGAATAAATAAAACACTTATAAAGGAACTCCTATAACTGGTTTTAAATTATCTTAACTCAACGATAACCATCCTATATGGAGGAATAGAAAGAGGATGAATTCTTGACTTTAAATAAATATTTAGATTTAGTGGCATACCAGGTAAATCAAAAGTGAACAAGAGATGGGGCTTCAACCCTAGTGTCTAAAAAATGACCTAAGAATGCTGAACACCCTTTCCTTACTAACTTCTTAGAACAAGTAAAGAAAATGATTTTTATAGGGGTAGGTCTTAGTCACCCTCCTCTATAGTCTATCCGTCCTTGGGATAGCTAAATTCATAGTATTAGCATTATAATATAAAATGGCATGATGAGGAGACAACCATGTCATACCTAAGATAATAACTCTAATAAGTCCAATATAAACAAATCAAACCAAGTCTAAGAACCAATAAATATCATTTAATAAGTATGATAAACTTGAGTTACTGTAATAGAATCCTTAAATAGAGTAGATATATGAATAGGTGAATCAAGCATGTCACAGAATATATTCAAACACATAGCAAATCCAATAGATACATATGAAAAAGTAGAACCTAGATCAAATAAAATTAAAGCCATCTAGTCACAAATACCTATGATGACGAATTCGATGCCTCAAATTAGCCTGGGAAGGCATAATAATAGTCCTTATCATCAACTTGAGTGCCTCTTCTATACAAACATGCTCCTTCTATACCATCATTACCACCTCATTGAGTACCGCCTTGACTTTCTTAATAACTATCATTCTTATGTTGTTGATGATCTCTAGCATTTCATTTTCCCTCTCTACTAGCCAAAACTAAGGCTTTCGACTGCTTCTAACTCTAAAAACCTAATTGTTTGACACTAGGACAATTTTTTTAAGAGTCCAATCCCACTACAAACCTAGAGAACTTAACCTAAAGATGGCTAATATATGGAAAAGTATGAAGCCACTTGACTACCTAGACTTGAAGACTATTGAATGGTCCTTAACAGACCTTCTATAAAAAATTTCAAGGTTGATTGAATAATATGAGTCGGGTAAGCTTAAGAATTGTGGCCTGAAGATTATGAACCACTAAAGTTACCTACATTTTGTTCCTTCTTCTTAGCCATCTTAGTAGAACCTTCAAATCCCCCCACCTTCCTTAAAAAATCTATATCCTATTAAAGGTCTTACCCAAAGAATTCATTTAACATGCTAAAATATAAAGATTAGTATTCAAAATTTTTATAAAATGATGGATCTGCTCTTTCTCTATATCAAGAATCTAATTAGAAAACTTGGATAAGGAGTGAAATTTAGCCTCATAAGCTGCAATAGTCATGTTTCCCTACTCAAGAAAGAGTAACTAATCCTTTTTCCTATCCTAAAATGTGCATGGTATTATTTTCTCTAGAAATAAGGTATGGAATTGAGTCCAAGTGAATAAAGGCTACAAGGAAGATCTTCACTCAACATATGTCCTCCATTACTACTTAGCATCCCCTTACAGCTAGGTCACAAACACCACCTATAAACACAAAATATCTTTCCTTTCAATACCAAAAAAGACCGGAGGCGTTATTTTCAAGAAGTTACACCACAACTCGTGTTTAATTTTGGTCAGGAACAAACCCAATATCATATAATAAAAATATTTATCTTTGAATCATCATCCATTATGGGGGGATTCTACGACAACATCCTGTATGTTTGTTGGTTGGAAGAAAATACAAGCTTGTCCTTAGTGCCATCCATCCAACTCAAAAATCCTAAAACATTTTATATTAACTATGAAGACATCGTAATAAAGGAAGAACATCCCTGAACTAGTGTTGCATTCTTATACTGTTACCTCATTATTTACCACCTTTTAGGATAATGCTCTGATAAAGGAGGTAATATTAACCTATCTCTATATAGAGTATCTATATCTCAAGCTCCACCCTTGGAGAGTGATGCCCTACCTCCTCTCTTTCCCCTTCCTAATTTGTTACCCCTAATAATAGACTCAATAATCAGAGTAGATAAAGTGGAAATCTTTGCTCTGAATCTCTTAGATCTTATATTCACCATCTATGAGAATTAGAAAAAAAAGTTTAGATATCATTTTAGACCACTAGATACCAATTGGAATCAAGTCGTAACATGAAAGAAAGAAAAAAGTACAAACATCTAAATATCATTGCAAGACTCTACTAGACTTGTTCTGGTATTATGAAATCAACAAAACTAGGGCTCTGATAATGAATTTTTCATGACCTAATCCATCATGAGTTGCACCCACACCAACCCTCCAGTGGGAGAACTATCTAATCCAACCTTAACTTTAAATACTTGGCCATTTTAATAAGTAAGACAACCAAGTTTCAATATATTAAATTAATAATCTTTAACGGTTAACAAATTATCAAAATAGTTCAACATTATCTAAAATAATTCCTAAAAAGTGAATGATATCCTACCAGAACTCTAACTAAAACATGTCTACTGGTAATACCAAAAAAAACATCAAAGATGAAGTAAAATTGTCTATGTCTGAAGATAAGGACTAGATAAAATTAGAGAGATCCATGGTTTCCCTTTAATAACCCAAAACATCATTCCAATAAATTAGAGAGTAAAAATCTCTATTTAATTTTTCATAGGCCAAAACTGTGATATTTTAACTATCTTAGTTTTAGGAAAAATTTTAATATGGTGTGGTCTAGGAAAATTTAGTTGTTATTGGAGTGTTTATCAATGGATTTGAGTTAATAATGTATTAGATAATAAGTTTATAATATTGTAAAATCTTCTGGTGCATAAAATAAGTTAGCAAAACTCTGGTTATAGAGATTATCATAAAAAGGTCAGTACGTGCTATTAAAATTTGAAAAGTATGTTGTGACATAGATAAGGATGGGAATAGTTCCCAAGATAATATTTTAGCATAATCTTAGCAATATGTTTTCTACTAAAACTATATCATCGCAATGATAGAAGTATTGCCAGAATAACTGTTTGTTTTTCCTAAGTGTCAGTACATCAACATATGTAATGGCCTTTAGGTCATTTCCTTGATTTTCATGAATTTCTAGTATTTTGAGCCTTCCGACAACGGTATATGTCATTTATGACTTACAAGAATTATCGATTTGGTTATAGGATAATTTGTTTAGGTTTTAGGCTCTTTCCCTATTTTGGAGCTTCTATCAGTTAAGATTTGATCTTAGACCAAAACTCACAGTGGATGACTTGGGATGAGAAATTTGACAGTTTCATTAGCTTTGAAATATTAACTTTAGGCTGTAGATACCATTGGTTCAGTTCTCGAGGCTTCCTGACTCATTTTGGGCTATTGGGCTGAATATATAAAAATATAACTAAAGGTATAGGCCCTACATTTAATTGAAATAATCTTGGATGAAAGTTTTGATGGTTTTATTAGGTTTGAAATGTCAAATTTATTATGATAGCATAGTTTGTTTGTGCGCATAGGGCTTTGGATGAATCCCAAGCACCCATCATAGTATATTTCGGACTTAGAAAATTTGATGCATAAGGTTGTTGGTGCAACCACTTAAGTGATCATTTGACTGCTTAAGAGGTATTCACTTGGTGACATTGGGTCTCTGTAGGGACCTTGGCCATTTGTCCAAGTTCTTCTTAAGAAATCAATGTCCACTTTAGTAGACATTGCTTAAGTGGCCTAGGCATCGCTTATGCAATAGCTATGCCTGTAGTGTGATACCGCTTAGCAACTATTGCTTAAGAAACTGGGTGACCGATTAAGCAGGACATAGGGGATTTTAAATCCCCTTCCTTCACCCAATCCTCCACCATTTCTTTCACTATTTTCATACCAATTTGTGAGCTTAAAGAGAGGGAAAAATGGAAAATCATCCATTGAAGCTAAGGTCTAACATTCCTTGGTAATTTTCCATTAATTTTTCCTTCAATTTCTATCTTAATCATGGTAAATTTATAGAAATTAGGTCTTGAATTCCTAAACTCTAAGGGTTGATTTGAGACCTAATTTCCCCTCTATTTGTGCTAAACTTTTGAGCACACATTCTATATCCTTTGAGCAACCACATGATGAGATCAATTTTGAATTCTATTTTGCGGGCCCCATGGGCCTAAACTTGACTTGAATTTTGATCTAACTTGTAGTATAGCAATATGGGTCTAATTTTAATCCTAAGGATATGTAGATTACTATTTTGATAGCATGACAGTATTTCCAAATCACGGAGAAAAAGTGGTTGATTTGTGGACAATTTGAGGATTTGCAATTTGGCTTCAAGGTAAACTTTTGTCTACTCTTCTTCATGAGATTGTGTATTATATATGTTGCATGTTATATATATATATATTTTAGGATGTTATTATGGGTAAAATACCATGACTTAGCTTGAATTATAAATTTAGTGACTAGAAAGGTGAATCGACCCTTAAGATGAAATACTTATTATGCTTCTCAAATCTTATTTCCCTAGGTTGCTAGCATTTTATATAGAGTTAAGGTTAATAACCTTCTAGTGTAAGGTGTACTACTTAAATAGGTGGATTATGATGCTTTCTCAGATTCTGATAGGGTTATGCCAGTTACATATTATTGGGCCATAGTCTATAGATATTTAGATGCTTATAGTTGTATTGCTTAGATATTCATGATGACAAGCTTATATTTGATACATTCATACCTACTTAATGGTATGTATCCAACTAAAAATATTGTTTTAATACTATTTTACTAAAAATGGATTTATTCCTACTTTTCACTTTAAATGGTTCTTTCATAATGTGAATCATACCACTTTAATGAATGATTTATGAGTCTTAAGACTAAAAATGATGTTTTAGAGATTTGTTTGAGATAGATTTTGGTGCACGATTTTACTACTACTATTTACTTTGGTCAAGAGATACTCCAAGCTTATCTACACTCCTATGATGATTTAGTCTTGATATTTACCCCGGACAATGGATTTATGAACTTACACTCTTTTAGCCCTGGTTTGAGTGCGTGTATATATATATATATATATATGTATTAATGTATAGAGTAGAGAAAGAAATATTATGATGATGATAATTGGAAATCTTAGATCGAACAAGGTTAGTATATACAGGTACTCTCGAATCCCATAGGGGACCATTCTTCCAAGAGCCACTATGTCACAGAATAGAGGTTGCCATAGGTCCTACCTTCTTAAGATGTCAAGTTGGAGGAGGTGTATACACTAAGTTACATTGTGGTACTTTGATCTGTTATAGTAGTTTGGATTATACTTTGTATTTATCCTTGTATACAAATTGCCCATCACTAGTATTTCCTGGGGGGTTGCATAGATATAGGTGCTGAGTATTTCTTGCTGTGTGCTGATTGGATCTTCTGAGTTATGGTGCCTAATTTAAGTATTGTTTGTCTGGAATAAAAGATTACATTATTATTATTATTATTATTATTTTTATGGTTAGTTCATGGCAGTGTATTTATGGATTGATACTAAGGTTGGAGGTATGTTTCTGATCCTTTCTCATTTACTATTATTTTATTATTAATAATTATCTCATGGTCATATGTTTAGATTGGGGACCTTGATTATGTTAGCACTAGTTCCTACTAAGATTAAGAGGCCTTAAGATGCTAGTGCAACTACTTTAGGTTGTACCTTTGCATTAGTCATGTTTGTGTATATATGTATCTATACATAGTTAAGGTATTTCCATGCATCCCTCCCTTCCTACATTTGTTCATGTGGTATATCCATTCCTTGGTCTTGTCTAACATATTTATATATATATATATATATATATATATATATATATATATTATCTTCTACTATTTATTTGTCTATTGGCCAGAAATATACGGTATAGTTCTTAGGTCCCAAAGTATGGCTAGAATAGGATAGTTAATCCTTATTTCCTTCATAGATTTATTATGTTAGTTTCCTATAAATTTGGGTAAAACTTACATTTTTTGCTTTCATGTTATTTACATGTGAATTATCTTTGGAGGTCAGTCAACATTTTACTACTGAGCACCATGTGTTTATTACTCATACTACACTTCTGTAGCCTATAGATGATAGTACGCATCCTCTCCATTATTGTAAGCATCGTGCAAAGAATCTATGATTTAGAAACTTAGGGTGAGCTCCTAGCATTCAGAGTATTACCATTCTCCTTCTTCTATACTAAACTAACCTTTATGTTGTATTCAAAGATAGGTTATATTAGTATATTTATTTAGTAATTTATTTTGCACTCTTATTATTATATTAGAAGATCTTATTCTGATTTCACCAGGTTTTAGGACTATCTTATATATGTTAAAGTTTTATTTTGTTATTCTACATCTTCCTTCATTTCTATTGGTAGTCTATTACTAGTAGGCCAGACTAAAGGTTGCTTACCTATTAGTGAGTTATAGTAGGTGCCATCATAACCTGAGAAATCATCTCATGAAAACTTGGTATCAAAGCCTAGGCTTATCGGTGTGTTGGTACAAGATATAAGTGTCTGGTAGATTCCTATGGAATGGTGCAGAGACATATGTAACCTACCTTATAGGGTATTATTTAAAAATTCTGTTCTTTACTTTTTATTATGTGTATGTATTTTTATAAGCCTTAAGTACGTTCATTAACTCTATTCTATCCCAAATAGATGATGCAAGATTGTTGATAGATGCAGAAGAGACTTTAGAACATATTTCTAAAGCTTTAGTGTAGTAGCGAACCAGGGAGTCAGTGATGGATATCAGAGATCCTCAGAGTCAGTTAAAGGCTTTTGAGCTTTTAATGGATACCTTACAATGATAACATCCAATTCTTTGAGAAGTTCTTAAGCTAGAGTTGGGTTTGTCAGTGTTCGGTAGGGTTCTCTTTTGATTTCAGAGTATGAGATTTGATTTCTTGAGTGGGCTAGACATATTCCTATTCTATATCCTTCTGAACATAATATGGTGCATAGATTTAATATAGGATTAGCATTGCCACTCTATTTAGAGTTCGAGCACTTGATAGTAGCTGGGTCTTTCTTCCATCAGGTTGTTTACCATATGAGGGATACAAAGAGAGCATGCATTTAGACTTATGAAGGCAATGATAAGAGGTCATGACATTAGTATAGTTCTATAGGTATTCCATTTAGTAGTGAGTATCCTACTGACAAAGGTCATCTTTACTTACAGCTTATCAGTTTTACATAGGTTGTATTTCAGACTATGGGTAGCTCTTAGATTTGTCATGGTGATCATAGTAGGTAGAGTTATTTTGGACCTTACATAGTTCTCAAGATGGTTCTTTAGGCTATAACGACCATTCTAAAGTAGCAGGGGTAACACTTAAGAGTATTTTGAGAAGCTTATTGAAATTATGGTGAGATTGGTCATTCGTATAGGGAGTTCTCCAGACACGAGTTAGTTGCTCATATAGAGTTAACATTTGGTCCCTGCCATCTTAGAGCTCCTAAGATATGTTATGATTGCAGAGAGATGGTCAGTTCAGTAGGGAGTGCCCTCGCCATCAGTTGGTTAGATAGCTGGGGTCAACTTATGTTTCTTACTAGGTTAGAGCTTTGGGGTTCACTACGACTATAGAGAAATTGGTCACTAGTCCTAAGAGTATCCTCGAAAAGGGATTATTGGTCATTCAACAAATTCTCAAAGAGATGTGATGCCTTCAGTTAGAGGCAATGCACTTAGTGCCTTAGCTGGTGATTCAAATGCTCAGTCTAAATTTGTATCCCCTCAAATTTGTATTCCCTCAATCACTTTAGGTATGTGACTTTGGATTTCACTGTGGTAGGTATGACTTTTACTTTCTACCTTTACCTTTTAATTTGAGTATATTAGGGTTTTTGTACCCATCGATGATTATGTACCGGAGTAGGTTTATATGAATTGTTTTGTGCCTTGGTGTGGAGTTTATAATTATATGACTACCCTATAAATAATTTCTTTTAGAAGTGGATAGATTAGATTAGTGTTGATATTTCCCTGGGGTGTATAATTTGAGTTTTAGTCCTATTTACCATGGCATATAGGTTTTCTTATGGTTCCAGTGTGGTACTTTCTATTGATTTTTATTTTATTACTACCTATTCCTTATATTGATAAATATTGTTGCTATTTTTATTATCGTGGTTTGATGTTAATCGATCCCTGCTTGATAGATGGATAGACTAGCATTATCTAGTTAGTTTCCCATCCTTGCAATTCTTATTTGTTGTCTTGGATGGCTAGCTTTGTTGGAAAATGTCTCTCTTATAGCGAGGCGAGGTTGGTCATTTCTTTTTCTATTAACAAGGCTAGGCTAGTTGTTGAGTGGGTTATGAAAGTAAAGGTAAGCTGTCAATTAATGATTTGGTTAGGTAGCAATTTATGAGATTGACCTGTTTAGGACCCGGTCTTTCGAGTTGACTAGTTCATCACCTAGTGGTGGCCTTGATATTGATATCAAGAGTTCTTAAGTTTACCTTTAAAGTTTATTGGGTTTGACTCCTAGTGAAAGTCAATATTGGCATTGGTGTGGAGATAGATAATTCATTCTTGTCATGATATGGTTCTAGTCTTATTGGAATTAGGAGAGGTAGAGATAGTTTATCCTTCTTGTGACCACTTTATAAGTTGGAAAATCTGATATTCATTGTAAAGATGAAGTATTGGATTGACCAATATACAATTAGAGTTATGTTACTCTGAGTTACTAGAGTTTTGGCTACCACTAGTACAGTTTACAACCTTAGTGAGTTCTTGGGTATTATTGGGTAGTTCATGTCCTTCATCAAAATATGGATTTGATTGCTTATGCTTTCCACTAGTGATTTATCCTCTGCAGTGATTTTATTTTTTAGCTAATTTTGGTTTTGGCTATGGCATAATCCAGTAAGGATATATTTGATTTGGATAGTAAGGTCAATTATATATTTGTCCTTAGTTCAGAATGTAGTCTCAGTTTGGAATTAATGTCTTGGAATAAAGACTTGAGGGTTATGATATATTTTGAGTGTGGTTGCTTGCCCATCTGCAGGGTAGTTTTCATAGTTGAGATTGAGTAGTTCAACCTTATTTTTAAGATTTCAACTTGGAGTTGTAGAGTTTGGGCAAAATATTCATTTTTAGATTTATCTCATCTATGTTTCATCTATAGGTTGGCTATTCCTACTCTTTGTTTACCTATTCTATCTCCTTCAGTTCAGATTGATTAAGGTCATTAGATATTCAGATGATAGTCCATTGGCATGGTGTTTGTTCCATCAGTCTTGACCTTTTTTTTTAGTTTTCATCAAGTTTTTTGTGATCTACTCAATGAGAGTAGTATACTTGACTTAGACCCAGCATCTCTTATTCCTCAATTAGTGGAAAATCCTAGAACACATATGTGTGCCCAGGTAGCACCTTATGGGTTTTTGCTTATGGTTGCTAGTATGGATTTTTGGTGGATCGACTTCATTCGTTTGAGGTTAGTGTGGAGAAGTTGCACGGACAAGATGAAGTGACCTTCCACTTGATTGGAAGTTAATCGTTGTTTTGAAAAGGCCAAAGAAGGTTATATTTAGATTTTAGGGGAGATTTCATAACTCATGCCTTGGCTTGACTTTGGATTGGATAAGTCTTTTCTTGGTTATGCTAGTATAGGTATAGTATCATTGTGTTATGGTTTGGATCTAGGTGCATCAACCTTTCTCGATTCAGTTGGAGGCCAGCCGGTGGTTAGGGTGGAGTTTTGGCTTCTTGAGAAGAGAAGGAACAAAGTTGGTTGAAAAAGAGTTACCTATAACAAAATCCCTTGGAGAGTTGTTTCTTCATAGAGGTTATCTGGGGAGTTTTGCTTTGAGTATGCGAGCCTAGTTCCTCGTCCATTTGAGTTTTTATGCTTCTTCTATCCATTGACTTTCATTGGACAAAAGTCCTTTTAGTAGTGGATATTATATTGACCCTCTAGTTATTTCCTCGATTTGTGTGAATTTCTAATATTTTGAGCCTTTCCACAATGGCTACAACTCATTTATGACTTGCAAAAATTATCAATTTGGTTGTCAGATTGTTTATTTTGGTTTTAGGCTCTTTCCCTATTTCTGAGATTTGCTGGTTAGGATTTGGTCTCAAACCTAAACTCCTAGCAGATGACCTCATATAAGAAATTTATTAGAGCGTTGTTTCAGGTCGTGAGACTTTTGGACTCATTTTGGCCTATTAGGCGAATTATATGAAAAATAAAACTATAGGTATAGGCCCCACATTTAGTTGAAATGATTTTAGATAAAAGTTTTAATGGTTCCATTGAGTTTGGAACATCAAATTTGGTATGGTAGCATAGATTGTTTGCATGCATGGGGTTTCGAATAAATCCTAATCACCCAATCGAAGACCATTTTAGACTTAGGAATTTTGATGCATCAGGTTGCTGGTGCGACATCTTAAGTGATCATTTGACCTCTTAAGTGGTCATCACTTTAGTGACATTGGGTCTCTTTAGCGACCTTGGCCATTTGGCCAAGGCTTTTAAGTAATCAATGTCTTCTTAAGCGGACATCACTTAAGCGGCCTAGGCATTACTTAAGTGATACCCGCACCTATTGTGTCAGAATGCTTAAGTGGTCGAGGAGCTGCTTAAGCAACTGGGTAACCACTGAAGTGAAACTTGGGGAATTTTAAATCCCGTTCCTTCACCCAATCCTCTACCATTTCTTTCACTATTTTCACACCAATTAGAGAGCTCAAAGAGAGTAAAAAGTCGAAAATCATCCATTAAAGCTAAGGTAAGATAGATACACTCCTTGGTAATTTCCTATTAATTTTCCCTTCAATTTGCATCCTAATTCATGGCAAAATCTTAGAAATTGGTTCTTAAATTCCTAAACTTTAAGGGTTGATTCGGCACTCAATTTACACTAGATTTGTGTTAAACTTTTGAAAACACATTCCTTGTCCTTTGCGCGACCTCATGACTAATTCAATTTTGGATTCTATTTGCAGGCCCTGCAGGTTCGCTCTTAAACCAAAATATGACCCAAACTGTAGTATATCAATATGGGTCTCATTTTACTCCTAACTATAAGTAGATTAGAATTTTCATAGCATGGCAGAATTTTAGGATCATGAAGCAAAAATAGATGATTTATGGATAATTCGAAGTTTGGCTTCAAAGTAGGCTTCTGTCCAATCTTCTTCACAAGATAGTTTATGATGTATGTTGCATTTCAGATAGGGATGTTAGGATATGATTATGGGTAGAATACTGTAACGCCCCGCAATTTGGGCTACAATATAGACCACGATTTTGATGCGTTGTTAATCCCGAAGCCATAAAATCCTATGCTAATATGGCATGTTAATTATAATGTGGCATGTGAATCCACTGAAGCTTGAATTTAGACCATAGAGGTCCTTCAACTTAAGGACGAGTTGAAACTATTTCGATCGACTAAGTTTTAGTGGATGTTGTAAAGTGTAATAGCTTCCATCAACTATAACTCTCTGTATATGTCGAATTAGGAATCCTACTATGTGTCAAATGATAGGTATTCGAGTTAGCTTTCCAACGATACCAATTTGGCTAAAATCCAAGACCCGAACAAGAAGTTATGGCCTTTCAAAGTGATAAGCGTCGCCTAACCAATCGCCCATGGCCACTGGAAAGCATAGGCAATAGCCTAGGCGGTGCCTATGTAAACATAGGCGATAGCCTAGGCGGTGCTGATGTAAACATAGGTGATAGCCTAGGCGGCGCCTATGTGAACATAGACAATGGGATGGGCGGCGCCTATGTAAAGAATTCTAGTGACTTAAACACTCCGTGTTGGGGACAAAGTGGTCCTTTTCCACCCTTACTTAGCCCTACAACACGAAATTTAGTTTCAATGACCCCAAAATACATATTCATTCATCAAAAGTGCTCAAAGATTCTCCTTAGGGTTTCAAAATAAAAACCCAAATAGTTCAAGATTTGACCGTAGGTTTTCAAAGATAATTACATATTTGGAATCACCAATCTGCAAGCTTCAAGAAACATCTATTATCCTTGGAAATAGAGGTACGTGGGGTTATCCTAAAATCCCATAGGTGTAGTTTTTATGAACATGCATGCTTTTAAATGGGGGTTTTCAATCAAATGCTAATAACTTGCTTTCAATATGATTTCTAAGTCATCTTTCTTTATGTCATGGGAATTGTTTGCCTATATACTTCAATGGTTGAAACCATGCATATGTGATTTGAGATTTTCCATGGAAGTTTGATAAATATGAATGATAAATTGCTTTCAAATTCCCATGATAATGTCTTGATACCCCATATATATTGTGATAAAAAAAAAGAGCATGAATTTGAAATAAGTATTGTTCACCATTTGTTAATGATGAAGGACCTTGGTTTTTACATGGTTATGCATATGTGGAAGTGATATTGAGGACTTGTAAGTCGGGTATGATGATACCCTACAGAACATGATATGTGATTGAATAAGATGAATTTTGAATGCATTAATTTTACATGAGAAAGGTGGATGCCCAAAGAAGGCGTTTGAGATGTAAGGGCTCATCGATGGAAAACGTGTTTGCCGACATGGAGTATTGGTACCAGGCTAAGTGATCTTGTGTACTTGACTTTATGTCATTCCCAAATTGGGACTATAGGTAGGAGCCCGGGCTAAGTGATCTTGGGCACTACCATTGGGTTGAGACACCATGCTATGTGATCTTGTGTGTCTCTCCCTCACTTATACTCTAATCTCGGTGGCTACCTAGGTTAGACAGTTGGTGTAAATTATGTAAGGTATTCCATCTAGCTCAGTTGCATTTCATTGTTGTTGAGAAACTATTGCATTACACCCATGTGTTTTCAACTGATTTGATACGAAATTGCTTTATAATGGATCTCAACTATTTATTGTAAAAATATTATGTCTTGTTTTGATATCTCTGCGTGCCAATACTTTTGTGCTAACCCCCTCCCCTCTCCAACCTCTCAAGTTCAGAGGCCCATTCTAGGGGTCAAGAGAATCAGTAGATCATTCAGACAGAATTGCAGAGACAAGTGGTGAGCCTTCTATGTTTCAGAAGGTCTTATGTCCTGTAGTCCTTTTTTTCTTATATTCAGTTTTGGGGTCTACTGGGGGTCTTGTCTTAGTTTATATACGGTTACTTGACTCAGTCATTTGTTAGAGATTTTCACAGACAGTTCTTTAGAGGTTAATTGATATTGAGGGAACCTTATCTCCCAGTTATTGTTTCTTTTCATATTTATGACCATGTTTCTAAATTATTGTGTTTTTCCGCATTACTTTGATCATATGAATTAGGTGCATGATTACCAGACAGATAGGGGGTGTTTCGGGCCTCCATGGTTCGAAATGCTCATCACGGCCTGGCCCTGGTTCTGATCGTGACTAACTTGGTATCAAAGCACGGTTCATGGTCCTAGGGTGTCTATAAAATTGCGTTAGGTAGAGTCTTGTTTATGGGTGTGTAGCGCCCCACACTTATAAGCAGGAGGCTGCTAGGCATTTAGGAAATGTTTCCCTTCTTTGTGATTTAGTTCATGCTTTAGAGTCTGAACTGTCCCCTAATTAATGATCACTTGTGTTTCAAAAACATAGTTATGCCTCCACGTCGTATCATCGATCAGAATGCTCAGTCAGATGAGGTCCGTCCCACCCATGGGATGCGGACCCATAACAGGGCTCACACTTCAGAATTTATCCCTACTCCGGGAGTCTCTGCAGTCCCGACCAGTCCACCTTGGGCTCCGCAGACTAATGCCAACCGTCCCCAACCTGCTCAGGGAGATATTTCAAATACAGAATTTAGATGTTCTATTCATATACTGACACAGTTGGTAGCTAACCAGGCTCAACGATCGAAAGATGTTGGGTCTGCATCTGTTACATCTAAGGCTACTAGAGTCGAACATTTCATGAAGATGAACCTACCTAAATTCATTAGCACTAAGGTGGAGAAAGATCCACAGGTGTTTGTGGATGAGATGGAAAAGATCTTTAAGGTGATGCATGTGGATGAGGTTGAAGGGGTGGAGCTAGCAACCTATCAGCTCAAGGATATTGCGAATCAGTGGTATGCCGACTGGGAAGATGAAAAAGGTGAAAGTGCTGAGCCCACAGTTTGGGGCGAATTTGTGGAAGCTTTCCTTGATCGATTCTTTCCTCTAGAGTTGAGGGAGACCAGAGCAGAAGAGTTTATGAATTTGAAGCAGGGCAGTATGAGTGTCCAGGAGTACACTTTGAAGTTTAATAAACTAGCCCGCTATGCACCAGAGCTGACTAGTTATATGAGAGCCTGAATGAGGAAATTTGCATCTGGCCTTGCTGATAACCTGGTACTTGAGTGCCAGGGGGCTATGTTGAATAAGGAGTTAGACTTTGCTCAACTGACCGTTCATATGCAGCAGGTGAAAGAGAAGAAAAAAAGATTGCTGAATCTAGAGAGAAAGACAGACAGGCTAAGAGAGCTAGATTTGTGGACCAGCACCAGAGTCAGCCACAGAGTGGTAACTGGGGTAATAAGTGGTCGAAGAAGAAGATGTTTTGGAATAATGCACAGTCAGCAGCCAACATCCCAGCACCCAGACCACCTACAGACAGACAAACTCATAGTTTTCAGACTCCTCATGGGTCCAAAGTTCTAGGTACACAATCTCAGGGCAGTGTGGCCCAGCAGCGTCGTGCTTATCCATGGTGTGAGGTTTGTGAAAGGAATCATCTAGGGAATTGCTGGTTTGAGGGGAGAAATTGCTATACTTGTGGCAAAGTGGGTCACCTTCAGAGAGATTGTCCTTCTGCTGGAGTAAATTTGGGAGGGGGGGGGGGGGGGCTAAGTCCCAAGCTACCTTCACAACTTGTTTTCCTAAGGGTGCCCCTTCAGCTGCCAGAAGCGGTCGCAACCGATTATATTCTTTGACTAACTTCCAGGAGGCGGAAGCTTCACCAGATATTTTCACTGGTATGTTACGAATCTTTTCTCATGATGTTTATGTATTGCTTGATCCCGGATCTACTTTATTTTATGTGACCCCTTATGTGGCTGTTGGTTTCGGGTTTGAGCCCGAAGTTATTATAGAACCCTTCTCTATTTCTACTCCTATAGGTGATTCTGTTGTTGCTAGAAGGGTATATAGAAATTGTGTCATGTCTATTCATAGTAGGGAAACTATGGCAGACCTTATAGTACCGGAGATGATAGATTTTGATGCCATCCTTGGGATGGACTGGCTCCATTCGTGTTATGCCATCCTTGATTGTAGAACCCGAAAGGTCACTTTTTCTTTCCCGAATGAGACACCAATTATATGGGCAGGGAGTTCTGTGGAACCTAGAGGTCACTTTATCTTTTATCTTAGAGCCCAGAAGCTTATCTCCAAAGGTTGTATGTATCATCTAATTCGAGTAAAAGATTCAAAAGTTAAAAACCTTCCTCTGCAGTCAGTCCCTGTAGTGAATGAATTCCCAAAAGTCTTTCCCGAAGATCTCCCAGGGATACCCCCTGATAGGGAGATAGATTTTGGCATTGATGTGTTGCCAGACACTCGTCCTATTTTTATTCTGCCATATAGAATGGCTCCCGCGAAACTAAAGGAGTTAAAGGAACAGCCTGCAGACCTCCTAGACAAAGGTTTTATTCATTCTAGTATTTCCCCATGGGGTGCTCCCGTGCTCTTTGTGCGAAAGAAGGATGGGTCCCTTCGGATGTGCATAGACTATCGTTAGTTGAATAAGGTCACGATTAAAAATAAATATCCTCTTCCTAGGATTGATGACCTTTTTGACCAACTTCAGGGTTCCAAGTGTTTTTAAAAAATAGACCTTCATTCGGGTTATCATCAGTTGAAAGTTAGGGAGTCAGACATACCCAAGATAGCCTTCCGAACCCGATATGGTCACTACGAATTTCTAGTCATGTCCTTCGGGTTGGCTAACGCCCCTGCAGCCTTCATGGATCTTATGAATAGAGTGTTTTGCCAGCTTCTTGACTTGTTTTTCATTGTATTTATTAATGATATTTTGATCTATTCTAAGAGTAAAGAGGATCACGCCAATCACCTCTGAATTATCCTTCAGACCCTTAAGGATCATTAGCTGTATGCCAAATTTTCTAAGTGTGAATTCTGGTTAGATTCTATTGCCTTCCTGGGGCATATTGTGTTCAGTGAGGGGATAAGAGTGGATCCCCAGAAAGTTGGCGGGGTATTACAGAAGATTCGTAGAGAGTTTTTCTTTTATAGCTGCTCCGCTTACTAAACTGACTCAGAAAAAGATGAAGTTTGTGTGGTTTGACTTGTGTGAAAACAGTTTTAAGAAATTAAAGGACAAGCTGGCTACTGCTCCTGTTTTGACCCTTCCCGAGGGTGTAGATAATTTTGTGGTTTATTGTGATGCATCCCGTGTGGGACTTGGTTGTGTATTGATGCAGCGTGGTAAGGTGCTAGCTTATGCATCTAGGCAGTTAAAGGTGCATGAGCGCAATTACCCCACTTATGACTTGGAGTTAGCAGCTGTGGTGTTTGCACTTAGAAACTGGAGGCACTATCTCTATGGAGTGCATGTTGATATTTATACTGACCATACGAGTTTACAGTATGTTTTCTCACAGAAAGAATTGAACCTCAGGCAGAGGCGTTGGATGGAGCTTTTGAAAGACTATGATATGTGTCTGTATTACCATTTGAGCAAGGCAAATGTTGTAGCCGACGCCCTCAGCAAGTTGTTTATAGGCAGCATTTCTCATGTAAAAGAAGGAAAGAAAGAGATGGTGAAGGATATTCACTGTCTTGCAAATCGGGAGTGCAACTCTTAGATTCTAAAGATGGAGGGGTCATTGTTCATGAGTTAGCTAAGTCATCTCTTTGTGCTGAAGTTAAGGAGAAGTAGGTTGAAGATCCCATCTTGAGGAAAATCAAGAAAGATGTAGGTCAACAAAAGGTTATGTTGTTTGAAATTGGTGGTGATGGTATTCTGAGATTTTAGGGTAGGTTTTGCGTTCCGAATGTCAATGGGCTACGGGAAAGAATCCTTAATGAGGCGCACACTTCAAGGTATGTCATTCACCCAGGCTCTACTAAGATGTACCATGATCTGAAAACCTTGTATTGGTGGAATAACATGAAACGTGATGTAGCTGATTTTGTGTCCAAGTGTTTGAACTATCAACAAGTGAAGGTAGAACACATGAGGCCAGGTGGTACTTCCCAAGAGATAGCCCTGCCTTT